>NW_027628491.1:0-4022 GCF_034508935.2 Berghia stephanieae | reverse complement strand
TATCGATTCCGGTTATTGTTATGGATATGTTTTTTTTGAGCCCCTTTGGGGCTGCCAACCTTTTATTTGCCCATACAACGCCCTTTTTGTGCTTGGGTCTTGGCGAAACCCGTTTGGCTATGTGATGGGTTTTTTTCTATTTTCGGTCTAATTCTTTTAGGACAATAGTTGACAGGGGTTTTTCTTAGGTATTCAGTAATTTTAAATTGGGCCGGGTTGTTTACGGGTCCTTTCTTTTTTTCCGGGTTTTTGTTTTGTAATTGGACACCGCTAGTGTTTATGGCGGTGCCGACATAAGATTATCTGTTAGGTTGTGTATTTGTATCATTTTGTCTTTGGTTTGGTCTTTCCATTGTCCTACCCATGTTCTGGTGTCTTGAAGGGTGGTTTGAACGCACTGTTTGTTTATGAAAGTTTCTCTCTTCACAGAACTGGAACTAACTTTTCTCCGTAATCCGTTACGTTTTCCTTTTGAGTATGATCCTACACAAGTGTGTTCACCTGTCGAGACTTTTCCTACTTGGCATTAAAATCCCCACAAATTAATTAATATTGATTTGAGTTTCCTATTTTGTTCAGTGTATCGTCAGGTCTTTGTAAAATTTATCAGTTTCTCTGGGTATTGTTTTTGCGCGAGTTACTTGTTGGTGCGTAAAGTTTACGCTTGAGATAGTGTAACGTCTTCTTACCTGATGCTTTGTGTGTTGTTATTCTGGTTCCCTTGACTGAACTTACACTTAAGCCTCAAGAACACAATAATCGTCCGAACACATTCCATTCGTCACTAGTCACATCCCTGCAGTCTTTTATTTATGAGAAATCCACAAATCCCATAGTGAGGTGTGAACTGGAAGTCAAAGCTCAGCAGTCTGTGACCAGTTATTGTTTGCTACGAACGCCATCTTGGATCTGCGGTCTCTGTAAAACACAACACAACGATTTTATAACTTTCTAAATCTTGACACAAGTTGTCCTTTCGAATGTTACTTTTAATGATCTTAAGTTAAAAATTCCAATATTTATGATTAGTCCCCCATCAGTAAAAATTAAAGATTCCACACAGTGAAATAAAGGAAACATAAGACTCCCACTGAGGCCGAACTCATGTCAACAGTGTTAGACCTGTAGTCCGTGACTATATAAATATATATAAATATATATAATATATAAATATTATATATATATATATAAATATATAAAGAGAGCGAAGAGGGACAGAAAGAGAGAGATAGAGAGAAGAGAAAAGCGAGAAAGAGAGAGAGAGATAGAGAGGCAGGCCGATTTTGATAGATCGATAGGTAATAGAAACATCACATATGAAACGATAGATCGATAGCTCGATAGATAAGCTAGATATATATATAGAACAAACATACATACATAAAAATAAATCTATATATATATATATACTATCAATATAAAAAATATCTAAAGAGAGCGGAAGAGGACCCGAACGACGAGAGAAGAGAGAGAGCGAGAAAGCAGAGAAATGAGAGAAAGAGAGAAGTAAGAGACGAGAGAGAGACGCGAAGAGCCGCCGATTTAGATCGAATTAAGATAGGATAAATAGACATAAATAACCTAGATAGAACGATAATAGATCGATAATAATATCTTAGATAGATAGATAGATAGATAGATAGATAGGATAGATTAGATATATATATGAAGCATTACATACATCCATACATACAAACATACATACATACAATACATACATACTACATACATACATAAATAGATAGAAGCGGATAAACACAAACAGACCCACCACACACCCACACAGAGAGAGAGAGAGAGATAGAGAGAGAGAGAGAGAGAGAGAGAGAGAGAGAGTTTGTGACGAGTACGAGAGACTGACTAATGTTAGTAAAATGAGTTTCTCGGGGAACGCAACTTCAGGCTGATGAAATCAGGAAGCCAACATTTTTCAGCTTCCTTCGGCCATCGGACGGAACACTTAAAATAACAAACCATAAAAAGACAACCGGAAAATCGCAAGATCAAAAGTAATTTCTGGGCGAGACACAAAAATATATTATCATCTGTGTGGACTGTGATGCTTCGGATGCATGGGCATTGTGTGTTCGCGTGTGTGTGTGTTTGTATTTGTGTTTGTTGTGTGTGTGTATCAAATATTATTGAAGACCGCGAGAACACCATTTATGTATACGGAAACGGAAAGTGCGGGTTCATTTCCTGGTTAGTGAGTACGTCTACTGTGTAAGAGTATACTCCAACACGAATACGATGTCAATGAGGTTTGTCATTTGTAACACCTGATTGTCTTTGATCCATCAGACGTTTTCTGATTGGGACATGCTGACCTCCCCTTTGGGAGAAAACAAGATCGATATTTTTTTTTAAAATCACCGCACCCACACAACACCACTGTAAAATATAAAAAATAGAAAAAGAGCATAATATATAGAGCAATATCCACGAAACTGCTCAAAGCCTTTACAAGGGAGCCCTACCAACAGCAACACTAAAATGAAGACGGGACATGACGCCATTAAGCGATATTACAATTTTTTTCGACAGGGATAACGCTATTACGGCCAGGTACTCCATTTTACCCCTGAATTTACGAGAGAGAAATTGAGTAAAGAGCCGTTTCAAAGAACTCCATATACGCCAAGCGAGCTCGAATCGAGGGCCGTCCGATCCGAAAGCGAGTGTTTGTACCACGAGACCATATAGCCGCACATTGTCACTGTCTGAACTTTAAAAAGCTATGGCGTTTAGATTTTTTTTTAAACTGACATCCGCTACCGAAAATATGTACCTTTCACACAAAAGTATCTGTAACTTTAAACGTTGTGGTCTATTTTGTTGTAAAATTTTTAGTGAGAACAAATAAGTTTTATTTTATGCCCGTCGACTCGACATGATAAGAAAAAAAAATTTCGTCCCCCCCCCCCCCCCCGTCTTAACATTCCACGAAGGAATATATAGAATAATTCATCAAACAAGATGTCAGGTGTCAACAGAATCACCCATTTTTTCCAAATGAGAAAAATGGGGGGTTAATAATTTTGTCCAAGAAAAAAAAACGAAAGTTCCGAAGCGGAGATCGAACCGGCCCTTCCCGGGGTCACAGTGAAAATGCCTTAACCCTCGGCCAATTTACTCCCAATCATTAAAAAGGCGTTAAAAAACAATTAGATACAAAGAACTGATGACCCCATTTCGTTTTTGTGATTGTATTATTGACATGAAAAAGCTTGTTTAAGAGGGGGAAATTTCTTTGAATGATTTTCCAAAAAAATATTTATAGAACTCGAGGGGCCAATTTTGCCCAACAAACCCAAATCAAAAAGGGGGTAATAAGATAATTTTTATTGGCCTCAAATCCATCGTAGGGGGGAATAAAATAAAATAAATCAATCACTAATTTTAAGCAGGCCTAATTAAAAAAATTACAAACAATCAAAGAGATTTTCTTTTTGATTTTATAAGCTAAACCAGAAAATTGTCAACGTTTTTCAAGGGGGGGTCGAACCCGCGACTTTCTGGTACGAAACCCTCCTACCGGGGGGACGTTTCTCGTTTGTCTCTCTCCTCTCTCTCTTCTCTTCTCCTCCTCTCCCTTTTGTTGGGGTGTTGTGGTGTCCTCTCTTCTCTCTTCTTTCTCTCCTCTGTGCCTCTCTCCTCTCTCTCTCTGTGCCTCTCCTCTCTACCCCTTTCCCCTTGCCCCTCACTCTTCTATCTGTCCCCCTCTTTGTCTCTCTCTCGTTCCTCTTCCTCTTTCTCTCTTCCCCCTCTCTCTCTCTTCTTCCCCCCCCCCCACCTCAAAAAAAATTGAATGAGTACCTAATTGTGGGTTATAAAATATTTTTTTATAGAAATTTCGTTAATTTTTTATTCCTTTTTTTTTCCTTACGATGGAACTTTTTACTGGGAAAATTGTTTATTTTGTTGAACCCGGGTGTTTTCAGGTCAAGGGCGACGGGCTCTGTATCCTTGCATAGCAATTAGCCCATTTTTTTATTCCCCCGATAACTCGTAAATTTACGATG
>NW_027628490.1:0-4024 GCF_034508935.2 Berghia stephanieae | reverse complement strand
GTGTGTCACTAAATTTTTTCAAATGTTATACCGGGGCCCGTTTTTTAATGAAACGCGGACAAAATTTTGTAATTTACTAGTCTAGTTAGTAAATGCTAGTAGGTTTTTAGCCAAAGTGAAGTAAGTGTCAAAATTTGGGATTCAATGCCCCATTATTTAGGTCAGATAGGGGGGCCTTGGACTAGAAATGGGCGTGGTAAGCCCTGCCCTACCCCTTGACTCTATCTGTTGTTTTTGTGCTGCTGTTTTGTTCTTCTGTTGCAAATTTCCCTTTCGTTTTTTTTTTCTTTATTTTCCTTTTAAAATTCATTGACGAAATGGAGCTCAGCAAGAGAAAAACTTTTCAAACCCTGAAATGACCCCTCCTGGAAAATACAATTATGTCAAAATTGCAGCACTTCGTGCGTGCGAATAAAAAAAAAGTACATTTTATTTTTCTTGTACTAAAAAATGAAATAAAGATAGGTTACAGGCTACAGACGGTCACTGGGAATCGAGGAACTGTAGACTGTGGTCCCTGTAGGCCCCTGCCACAATTTGCTTTTATTTGTATACCTCTATACTACTTTGGTGTGTGTTTATCTATTCCTATCTCCCTGCCCTGCTCTAGGCCCACCATTCTACTACGGCAAGAATAGGCAAGGTGGAACCGGTCTAGGGTTTTTTAAAATAATGGGAAAAAGCAGGGTGGTATGTGCAACAAATATTTTAAGCAACTAATAGCCGACATGGCCCCATAATTTTCTATTTAAAAGAAAATAGATGTAACGCGGGCGGGGATAGGAAGTAAATTTCCCCTTTAAATCTTTTGGCCCTATACAAAATTGCGAAAAAAAAAAATGCGAGGCTTTTAAGGGGCCCCACCATTTTGAAAACCCTGGTCACCGCAAAGATAGAGTCTGACCATTGAAATGCCCCTTGGTGGACTTTTTTCTTCCTACTGATGTTTGGAGATCCTCAGATAAAGTCTCTGGGGTGATCGGAACCCAAGTGAAAAACACCACAAGATTTTTTTTTCCCTTGCTAACTCATCATGGACACCCTATCCCCCTCTCCCCCCCCCCCCCCAGCACACAATACCCCCCCCGTCCTAATATAGCATCTGCTGCGACTTTATCTCTGGAGTCAATACTATACTACTATTACTACTATATACTCTACTACACTACTACACTATACTACATACTACTACTACTACTACTACTACTATCACATTGTCTTGCATTCATCCCAGTTGGACCGCTCTCGTTTTGCCTAGGTAAATATCCCATACTTAATTCCCTACTAATGCAAATTTACATATTTGGGTTTTTTTCTTCCTGCTGCAACCATTCAATTATTTGTGTGTCTTTCTAAAAAAAGCGGGTACATTTCTCTCTTGTTCACTCGGACGTGTGTCTACATCATACAGTCCACACAGCTGTCACCAGACCACAGTCACAGGTTTACTCCTCAATGATATCCAAATCCCAAAGTCTTGGGTTTAATCTCCATGGTTTAAATAAACCCATAATCCCAAAGTTATGCGATTTATGCACAGGAAGTAAATATTGCCCTGTATGAATGATCATGTTTAAAATCAATTAGGGGAGTAGGGGTTTGAATGGAGTAATCTTGTCTTACTCAAAAAAACACAACAAAAAAGCCCCCAAATTTTAAAATAGGGCCCAGGAGGGGGGGGGGACTGCATTAAAAATAAAGCATAAAAAAAACATCATTTTTACACCCAACATTACAAAAACATGAGGTTAATACTTATATGCCCCAAAAAACCAAAAATTTTGGAAAAAATGCTCGTTGGAACTAGAATTACGTTGGATCAGACACACTTTTTAAATCATAAAAACCCTTTGACCCCACAAATCCCACCCCCAAAAACACACCCCACAAACTCACACACAAAAACAAAACATACGCACATATACAACACACACTTTACACATAAAATTTCCCACACAAACAACACATCAAAATCACACATATTATTTGTTTTTTTTAATTTTTATTGTGAGATTTTAAACTTAATTTTAAAACCCGTGGGAGGGGGCCGTAAAATTTATTTTTTACTTAATATATTGACATGGGGCTTTTCGGGCGTTTCATGGGGAAAAAAACAAGTTGTTTTTTTTTTGGGTGTGTGTATGGTTTTTTTTTTGTGTTGTGGGTGTGGGTGTGTGGGTGTGTGTTTTTTTTATTTGCCCCAGTTAGATACAAACAAATAAAATAAACCCAAACCCCCAAAACATTTTAACCCTTAAAATTTTTCCCTTAAGGGTTTCTTTGGACGGTTTGGGGGGGGTAATCTTAGTTTATAAACTTAGGGGGAATCCTGATTTGGAGTTGTTTTTTAGAGGTTCACATATGCGGTTCCCCTTAAAATCCCTTTACCCCAAAGTAATTGTTTTTTTAAATGTCTGGAAAAAATTTTAAAAAAATATGTTTTACCAGGTAATAAAAATTGGATATTTCCCAAACCCCCCCAAAAAATGATGTTGAATTTTAAAAACCCTAAAACTTTTGGAAAGGGCCCCATCGATATTTTTAAAATTACTTGCTCATCCGTTTTGATTGGAAAATGTAAGTTTCACGTTATGTAAAAAATTTGTATGGGGCTCAACCCCACCTTAAAAAAAAAGAAACCCCAAAAAATTTTCCGTGGCAAAGTTTGAAAGGGTCTTCCTGGGTGCCATCGTGTCGACTTTTTGGGTTTGGGGTCACTGAATTTTTACAAATTTTAAAACCTGGGCCCTTTTTAAAATAAAAAGGCCAAAATTTTTGAAATTTTTACAGTTAGTCTAGTAAAGGAAGCTAGGTTTTTGACCAAGTGAAGTAAGGGGTCTAAAATTAAAAAAAGGCCCCGGGCCCTAGCCCTTGACTCTTCTTTTGGTTTTGTGCTGCTGTTTTGTTCTTCTGTTGCAAAAGATTAATCAGCGCCACTTCCGCTTTCGTTTTGTTTTGCTTCTATTTCCTTTTGAAATTCATTGACGAAAAATGGAGCTCAGCAAGAGAAAAACTTTTCAAACCTGAAACTGCAGCCCCCTGGAAAATACAATTTTTGTCGAAATTGCAGCACTTCGTGACAGTGCGAATAAAAAAAAAGTACATTTTATATTTCTTAGTCACTAATAAAATGAAATTAAGATAGGTTACAGGTACAGCACGGTCACTGGGCATCCGAGGAAACTGTAGACTGTAGGTCCCTGTAGGTCCCTGCCACAATATTCTTTGTATTGTATACCTCTATACTACTTTGGATGTGTGATTATCTACTTCCTATCTCCCTGCCTGCTCTCAGGCCCACCATTCTACCCCAGTCGTCGATCGCCCCATCTAGCGAAAATAGCGGGAAAAGCGTTTAACAACTTCCGCCAAGCGAGTACAGGGCCCTAACGGGAAGGGCCCGAAGTTCAAAACGGTCGGCAAAGGAGAGGTCCCAGGTGCGATCATACGTGGGGGGTATTTTTTCATTCAAATTCGCTCCGTAGAGGAAATGGGCCGGGCTCGACCAAAGTTTTTTTCCCTCGGCCCTCGGAGGCTTACCGCGGGAGCGTCCCGGCGCTAGAGTCCTTCTCGGCCGTAGCGGAAAACTTCTTACCCCAGGGACGCCCGTGCGGTAAAGCCTCGAATCGCGAGGCGATAAAATTTGTATGAATAAGCTCCCAAACCGGGATTTGAACCCGGCAAGGTTTGGGCCCGGGCCCGTGGGCAAACTCGGTCGCCCGAGTCGTCGATCGCCCGACTCTAGCGAAGTAGCGGGAACGCGTTTAAACTCCCCCAAGCGAGTACCCGGCCCAACGGGAAGGGCCCCGAAGTTCAAAACCGGTCGGCAAATGGAGAGGTCCCAGGTGCGATCATAAGTGGGGGGTATATTCATTCAAATTCGCTCCGTAGAGGAAATGCGCTCGACCCCAAATTTTTCCCCCCCCTCGGAGGGTTACCCCGGGAGCGTCCCGGCGTAGGTCCTTCTCGGCCGTTTGCGAGAGTTCTTACCCCCGGGGCCGTGCGGTAAAGCCTCGAATCGACG
>NW_027628489.1:0-4025 GCF_034508935.2 Berghia stephanieae | reverse complement strand
TCCCCCTTTTTGTTGTTGGGGAAGATCTCTCTCTTTTCCTCCTCTCCGTTGTTGTTGTTGAGAGAGATCTCTCTCTTTTCTCTCCTCCTCCTCGTTGTTGTTGTTGAGAGAGATTTCTCTTTCCTCCTCCTCCGTTGTTGTTGTTGAGAGAGATCTCTCTCTTTTCCTCCTCTCCGTTGTTGTTGTTGAGAGAGATTCTCTCTTTTCTCCTCCTCGTTGTTGTTGTGAGAGGATCTCTTTTTTTCCCTCCTCTCCGTTGTTGTTGTTGAGAGAGATCTCTCTCTTTTCCTCCTCCTCCGTTGTTGTTGTTGAGAGAGATCTCTCTCTTTTCCTCCTCTCCGTTGTTGTTGTTGAGAGAGATCTCTCTCTTTTCCTCTCCTCCGTTGTTGTTGTTGAGAGAGATCTCTCTCTTTTCCTCCTCCTCCGTTGTTGTTGTTGTGAGAGAGATCTCTTCTTTTCTCCTCCTCCGTTGTTGTTGTTGAGAGAGATTCTCTCTTTTCTCCTCCTCTCGTTGTTGTGTTGAGAGAGATCTCTCTCTTTCCTCTCCTCCGTTGTTGTTGTTGGAGAGTCTCTCTCTCTTTTCCCTCCTCGTTGTTGTTGTTGAGAGAGATTCTCTCTTTTCTCCTCCTCTCTCGTGTGTGTGAGAGATCTTTTTCTCTCTTGTTGTTTGAGGAGATCTCTTTTTTCCTCTGTTGTTGTGGGAATCTCCTTTTTCCTCGTGTGTTGTGAGGGTCTCTTTTTTCTCCTCCTCGTTGTTGGTGAGAGGATTTTCTTTTTCCTGTGTTGTTGTGAGAGATTTTCTTCTCTCTCCGTTGTGTTGTTGAGAGAGCTCTCTCTTTTCTCTCTCTGTTGTTGTGAGAGATCTTCTTTCTCCCTCGTTGTTGTGTTGGAGAGATCTCCTTTTTCTCCTCCTCGTTGTGTGTGGAAGATTTCTTTTTCCTCTCGTTGTTGTGTTGAGGAGATTCTCTCTTTTTCCTCGTTGTTGTTGTTGGAGAGTCTCTCTTTTTCTCCTTCGTGTTGTTGTGGAGGATTCTTTTTCCTCTTCGTTGTTGTGTGAGGGATCTCTCTTTTTCTCCTCCTCGTTGTTGTTGTGAGAGAGATCTTCTTTTTCCTTCGTTTTGTTGTTGAGAGGATCTCTCTTTTCCTCTTGTGTTGTGAGAGGATTCTTCTTTTTCTCTCGTTGTTGTTGTTGAGGAGTCTCTCTTTCCTTCTCGTGTTGTTGTGAGAGGATCTTTCTTTTCTCTCTCGTTGTTGTTGTTGGAGAGATCTCTCTCTTTCTCCTCGTTGTTTGTTGAGAGAGATCTCTCTTTTCTCTCTCCGTTGTTGTTGTTGAGGAGATCTCTTCTTTTCCTCCTCCTCGTTGTTGTTGTTGAGAGGATCTCTCTCTTTTCCTCCTCTCGTTGTTGTGTTGGGAGATCTCTTCTTTTCTCTCTCCGTTGTTGTTGTTGAGAGAGATCTCTCTCTTTTCCTCCTCCTCCGTTGTTGTTGTTGAGAGAGATCTCTCTCTTTTCCCTCTCGTTGTTGTTGTTGAGAGAGATCTCTCTTTTTCTCCTCCTCGTTGTTGTTGTTGGAGAGATTCTCTCTTTTCTCCTCCTCGTTGTTGTTGTTGAGAGAGATCTCTCTCTTTTCTCTCCTCCGTTGTTGTTGTTGAGAGAGATCTCTCTCTTTTCTCCTCCTCGTTGTTGTTGTTGAGAGAGATCTCTCTCTTTTCTCTCCTCGTGTTGTTGTTGAGAGGATCTCTCTCTTTTCCTCCTCTCCGTTGTTGTTGTTGAGAGAGATCTCTCTCTTTCCTCCTCCTCCGTTGTTGTTGTTGAGAGAGATCTCTCTCTTTTCCTCTCCTCCGTGTTGTTGTTGAGAGAGATCTCTCTCTTTTCCTCCTCCTCCGTTGTTGTTGTTGGAGAGATCTCTCTCTTTTCCTCCTCCTCCGTTGTTGTTTTGAGAGAGATCTCTTCTTTTCTCTCCTCGTTGTTGTTGTTGAGAGAGATCTCTTCTTTTTCTCCTCCGTTGTTGTTGTTGAGAGAGATCTCTCTTTTTCCTCCTCTCGTTGTTGTTGTTGAGAGAGATCTCTCTCTTTTCCTCCTCCTCGTTGTTGTTGTTGAGAGAGATCTCTCTTTTCCTCCTCCTCCGTTGTTGTTGTTGAGAGAGATCTCTCTCTTTTCCTCCTCCTCGTTGTTGTTGTTGAGAGGATCTCTCTCTTTTCTCTCCTCGTTGTTGTTGTTGAGAGAGATCTCTCTCTTTTCCTCCTCCTCCGTTGTTGTTGTTGAGAGAGATCTCTCTCTTTTCCTCCTCCTCCGTTGTTGTTGTTGAGAGAGATCTCTCTTTTCCTCCTCCTCGTTGTTGTTGTTGAGAGAGATCTTCTCTTTTCTCTCCTCCGTTGTTGTTGTTGAGAGAGATCTCTCTCTTTTCTCTCCTCCGTTGTTGTTGTTGAGAGAGATCTCTCTTTTTCCTCCTCCTCGTTGTTTTTTGGTGAGATCTCTCTCTTTTCTCCTCTCCGTTGTTGTTGTTGAGAGAGATCTCTTCTTTTCCTCCTCTCGTTGTTGTTGTTGAGAGAGATCTCTCTCTTTTCTCCTCCTCGTTGTTGTTGTTTGGAGAGATCTCTCTCTTTTCCTCCTCTCCGTTGTTGTTGTTGAGAGAGATCTCTCTCTTTTCTCTCCTCCGTTGTTGTTGTTGAGAGAGATCTCTCTCTTTTCTCTCTCCGTTGTTGTTGTTGGAGAGATCTCTCTCTTTCCTCCTCCTCCGTTGTTGTTGTTGAGAGAGATCTCTCTTTTTCCTCCTCGTTGTTGTTGTTGAGAGAGATCTCTCTTTTTCTCTCCTCCGTGTTGTTGTTGAGAGAGTCTCTTCTTTTCTCCTCCTCGTGTTGTTGTTGAGAGATCTTCTCTTTTCCTCCTCTTTGTTGTTGTTGAGAGAATCTCTCTCTTTTCTCTCCTCCTTGTTGTTGTTGAGAGAGATCTCTCTTTTTCCTCCTCCGTTGTGTTGTTGAGAGAGATCTCTCTCTTTTCCTCCTCTCGTTGTTGTTGTTGAGAGAGATCTCTCTCTTTTCCTCCTCCGTTGTTTTGTTGGAGAGATCTCTCTCTTTTCCTCCTCTCGTTGTTGTTGTTGAGATCTCTCTCTTTTCTTCTCTCCGTTGTTGTTGTTGAGGAGAGCTCTCTCTTTTCTCCTCCTCCGTTGTTGTTGTTGAGAGAGATCTCTCTTTCTCTTTTCCTCTTTTCCTCCTTGTTGTTGTTGAGAGAGATCTCTCTCTTTCTCCTCTCGTTGTTGTGTTGAGGAGATCTCTCTCTTTTCCTCCTCTCCGTTGTTTTGTTGAGAGTCTCTCTTCTTTTTCCTCTTTTCCTTGTTGTTGTTGAGAGAGATTCTCTTCTCTCCTCCTTGTTGTTGTTGGAGATTCTCTTCTCCTCCTCTTGTTGTTGTTGGAGAGATCCTCTCTTTTCTCCTCCTCCGTGTTGTTGTTGAGAGAGATCTCTTCTTTTCCTCCTCTCGTTGTTGTTTTGAGAGAGATCTCTCTCTTTTCCTCCTCGTTGTGTTGTTGAGAGAGATCTCTCTCTTTTCCTCTCCTCCGTTGTTGTTGTTGAGAGAGATCTCTCTCTTTTCCTCTCTCGTTGTTGTTGTTGAGAGAGATCTCTCTCTTTTCCTCCTCTCGTTGTTGTTGTTTGAGAGAGATCTCTCTCTTTTCTCTCCTCCGTTGTTGTTGTTGGGAGATCTCTCTTTTCTCCTCCTCCGTTGTTGTTGTTGAGAGAGATCTCTCTTTTTCCTCCTCCTCGTTGTTGTTGTTGAGAGAGATCTCTCTCTTTTCCTCCTCCTCGTTGTTGTTGTTGAGAGAGATCTCTCTCTTTTCCTCCTCCTCGTTGTTGTTGTTGAGAGAGATCTCTCTCTTTTCCCTCCTCGTTGTGTTGTTGAGAGAGATCTCTCTCTTTTCCTCCTCCTCGTTGTTGTTGTTGAGAGAGTCTCTCTCTTTTCCTCCTCCTCGTTGTTGTTGTTGAGAGAGATCTCTCTCTTTTCTTCTCCTCCGTTGTTGTTGTTGAGAGAGA
>NW_027628488.1:0-17862 GCF_034508935.2 Berghia stephanieae | reverse complement strand
GTAAAAGAACCACCAGAACAAAACACCATCATCTCATTCCACTTCTTCTTATTATTATTATAATAAAATAACAAATTGAATGAGCACCAACGGAACGGCTCTGGAGACTCTTGTCCGAGCTCTTTACTTATAAAATTATTACTCTCCATAGCGGAAAATGCGTCCTACAAATAGTTACCGCATCCCTCACGACACTGCACCATTGGAACGGACATGCCCAGGTTCCAGAACTATAACTGCCGGAATCAAATCCGGCAAGCCATCGCTTTAGTCGAACTGAAATGCGACACGACTAATGACGTTTAAAGACGTTGACAAACCCCCCCCCCCCCTCCCCCCCTTCCTTCATTTGGCGCCTCAACGATATTACCCAAACGGACAATGCCACCGAAAGAAGGACAGCCATTTTCCCTTTATTCCTCTTCTTCTTTATTATTATTAATAATAAATATAACAAATGACTGAGCACCGACTAAACGGCTCTGGCGACTCTGGCCCACTCGAGCTCAAATTTAAAAAATTATTACTCTCCATAGCGGAAATGAGTCCTACAAATAGATACCGGCAATCCTTCTACGGCACTGCACCATTGGAACGGACAAACCCATGTTCAAGAACTTAACTGCCGAAAATCAAATCCGCCATGCCACGAGTAAAAAAATGTTTTCCCATAAAGTGTCCGAGCCTGTCACTGGTGGTCGCTTTTTGAACTAATTCTTCTTTACGTAGCGGAAATGCGCACAACCAATGACGTTTAAAGACGTGGACTTCCCCCACCTCCCTTCCTTTATTCGCCCCCTACGACTCTGTCACAGAAAGAAAGACACATCTTTCTATTCTTCTTTATTTAATAAACATAATAAAATAAATGAAGCTTTCATACAGCGCAATTTATCCACTAAACGTCCCTCAAACGCTTTAAAAAGGGGTCCCTGTCCAACAACAATATTCGCACGAGGACGAGACATGACGCCTGTTAGGCGATATTACAAATTTTTGACAGGGACAACGTTGTTAACTGTCAGGCATCCATTTTACACCTGAGTACGGTGAATAATGTGAGTAAACAGTCTATTCCAGGACACATTATGCGCCGAGCCAGGCTCGAACCCAGGAAAGCAGTGTCATACCACTAGACCACATAGCCTTCTTCTTCTTCTTCTTCTCTTCCCTTCTTTGAAAACGAACAGACATTTACAATAAAACTCAAAGTTATTATAAAAATTACAATTAGTATACCATTTTTTTATAGAATTTCAGGCAATATATAAATTAATATGAGTGTTTCACGAAACTTTCTTCCACGGCCGACTATATGTTCCCAGGGAGTGAGATGCAGTTCAACGTTGGTTTGTTGTCATAATAAAAGAAAAGAAATGGACTGTATAGGCTATTGAAAATAAGGTCTTTGTCCTCTGGCCATGCTCGCATTTTATCTGTTAAAGTTTTATCTTTAATCTTGGCAAAGGTTCTGTGAAACTCTGGGAAGGCTGTCCTGAGTGATCTTATTAGACATGGATCCACCGTCGTCTTCCTTCTATAGGCTCCTAAATAATGGAAGGCCATCTGAAGTTCGTCCTTAGTAAATTTATTCCTGGCCGTCACATATATCTGGGGGAAAATAAGAAAGAAAAGAAAAAGAAAATGTATTTGTACTAGCCGAGAATTAATCTACATGAGTGGGGAGTGGGAGGGGAGGTATTTTTTTACTCCGATGTAACTTAAGAATTAGATAAATCTCTTTATATCTCCTTAGAGAGACCCCCCCTCCCCCAAACAACCACCACACCCCCCCCCCCCCCGAACTTTCCAAATTATCTCCCAGTAGAAGCCGATCCTTTACTCGGTAATTTTTGTATTACGTAGACAAAGGAAACAAAGCCAAACTCATAATTTACTTACGCCTTTTAAGACCTTGTCTTCTCTGATGCAATTATTGGGGCACGTCTCCGGGTTTATTGCAGACAAAGTCTTTGTGAAATATAGCACACTTGTATCTGTTTAATTTAAAAGAATAAACATAGATATTTGAATCATCTAAAGCCGTGTGATCGTTAGTTTTTATTAAAGAAATGTTTAATCCTTTACCGCCAAAAACCTCACACTATGACATTATTTTTTCCGAGAAAAGACCAGAAAAAATGTAAGAAAGACAGGTGCACCATGTTCATAATTAGTATTGCATACATACCGGGAACTACAGGTGACGACGTTGAGGACTCTACAGAAGGCAAAGCCTGGACGTCGGTAACGATGGGTGGCTCAAAATATACTCTTGACGTGCTGGGCTCGTCCAATCTTAACTCTTCACTTTGCAAGCATTGTACTGGAATAAAAAAATATAGATGAACTGAACATTTCATATGAACCTTTTTTTTTTTTAGACAGCCTTTATAAAGCGTTTACCACCCCGCCAATTTACAAAGAATTACAATTAGTATACCATTTGTTTGGAATTTCAACAAAATAAATGAACTTAACTTCAATTTAAATTTTCCAGCAACATATAAATATATATGAACTGTTTGACGAAACTTTCTTCCACGGCCGACAATATGTTCCCAGGGAGTGAGATCCAGTTCAACGTTGGTTTGTTGTCATAATAAAAGAAAAGAAATGGACTGTATAGGCTTTTAGAAAATAAGGTCTTTGTCCTCAGGCCATGCTCGCATTTTATCTGTTAAAGTTTTATCTTTAATCTTGGCAAAGGTTCTGTGAAACTCTGGGAAGGCTGTCCTGAGTGATCTTATTAGACATGGATCCACCGTCGTCTTCCTTCTATAGGCTCCTAAATAATGGAAGGCCATCTGAAGTTCGTCCTTAGTAAATTTATTCCTGGCCGTCACATATATCTGGGGGAAAATAAGAAAGAAAAGAAAAAGAAAATGTATTTGTACCAGCCGAGAATTAATCTACATGAGTGGGGAGTGGGAGGGGAGGTATTTTTTTACTCCGATGTAACTTAAGAATTAGATAATCTCTTTATATCTCCTTAGAGAGAACCCCCCCTCCCCCAAACAACCACCACACCCCCCCCCCCGAACTTTCCAAATTATCTCCCAGTAGAAGCCGATCCTTTACTCGGTAATTTTTGTATTACGTAGACAAAGGAAACAAAGCCAAACTCATAATTTACTTACGCCTTTTAAGACCTTGTCTTCTCTGATGCAATTATTGGGGCACGTCTCCGGGTTTATTGCAGACAAAGTCTTTGTGAAATATAGCACACTTGTATCTGTTTAATTTAAAAGAATAAACATAGATATTTGAATCATCTAAAGCCGTGTGATCGTTAGTTTTTATTAAAGAAATGTTTAATCCTTTACCGCCAAAAACCTCACACTATGACATTATTTTTTCCGAGAAAAGACCAGAAAAAATGTAAGAAAGACAGGTGCACCATGTTCATAATTAGTATTGCATACATACCGGGAACTACAGGTGACGACGTTGAGGACTCTACAGAAGGCAAAGCCTGGACGTCGGTAACGATGGGTGGCTCAAAATATACTCTTGACGTGCTGGGCTCGTCCAATCTTAACTCTTCACTTTGCAAGCATTGTACTGGAATAAAAAAATATAGATGAACTGAACATTTCATATGAACCTTTTTTTTTTTAGACAGCCTTTATAAAGCGTTTACCACCCCGCCCAATTTACAAAGAATTACAATTAGTATACCATTTGTTTGGAATTTCAACAAAATAAATGAACTTAACTTCAATTTAAATTTTCCAGCAACATATAAATATATATGAACTGTTTGACGAAACTTTCTTCCACGGCCGACAATATGTTCCCAGGAGTGAGATCCAGTTCAACGTTGGTTTGTTGTCATAATAAAAGAAAAGAAATGGACTGTATAGGCTTTTAGAAATAAGGTCTTTGTCCTCAGGCCATGCTCGCATTTTATCTGTTAAAGTTTTATCTTTAATCTTGGCAAAGGTTCTGTGAAACTCTGGGAAGGCTGTCCTGAGTGATCTTATTAGACATGGATCCACCGTCGTCTTCCTTCTATAGGCTCCTAAATAATGGAAGGCCATCTGAAGTTCGTCCTTAGTAAATTTATTCCTGGCCGTCACATATATCTGGGGGAAAATAAGAAAGAAAAGAAAAAGAAAATGGATTTGTACCAGCCGAGAATTAATCTACATGAGTGGGGAGTGGGAGGGGAGGTATTTTTTTACTCCGATGTAACTTAAGAATTAGATAAATCTCTTTATATCTCCTTAGAGAGACCCACCCAACCCCACCCCCAAACAACCACCCCCCACCCCCCCCCCCCCCGAACTTTCCAAATTATCTCCCAGTAGAAGCCGATCCTTTACTCGGTAATTTTTGTATTACGTAGACAAAGGAAACAAAGCCAAACTCATAATTTACTTACGCCTTTTAAGACCTTGTCTTCTCTGATGCAATTATTGGGGCACGTCTCCGGGTTTATTGCAGACAAAGTCTTTGTGAAATATAGCACACTTGTATCTGTTTAATTTAAAAGAATAAACATAGATATTTGAATCATCTAAAGCCGTGTGATCGTTAGTTTTTATTAAAGAAATGTTTAATCCTTTACCGCCAAAAACCTCACACTATGACATTATTTTTTCCGAGAAAAGACCAGAAAAAATGTAAGAAAGACAGGTGCACCATGTTCATAATTAGTATTGCATACATACCGGGAACTACAGGTGACGACGTTGAGGACTCTACAGAAGGCAAAGCCTGGACGTCGGTAACGATGGGTGGCTCAAAATATACTCTTGACGTGCTGGGCTCGTCCAATCTTAACTCTTCACTTTGCAAGCATTGTACTGGAATAAAAAAATATAGATGAACTGAACATTTCATATGAACCTTTTTTTTTTTAGACAGCCTTTATAAAGCCTTTACCACCCCGCAAATTTACAAAGAATTACAATTAGTATACCATCTGTTTGGAATTTCAGCAAAATAAATGAACTTAACTTCAATTTAAATTTTCCAGCAATATATAAATATATATGAGCTGTTTGACGAAACTTTCTTCCACGGCCGACTATATGTTCTCAGGGAGTGAGATGCAGTTCAACGTTGGTTTGTTGTCATATTAAAAGAAAAGAAATGGACTGTATAGGCTATTCGAAAATAAGGTCTTTGTCCTCAGGCCATGCTCGCATTTTATCTGATAAAGTTTTATCTTTAATCCTGGCAAAAGTTCTTTGAAACTCTGGAAAGGCTGTCCTGAGTGATCTTATTAGACATGGATCTACCGTCGTCTTCCTTCTATAGGCTCCTAAATAATGGAAGGCCATCTGAAGTTCGTCCTTAGTAAATTTATTCCTGGCCGTCACATATATCTGGGGGAAAATAAGAAAGAAAAGAAAAAGAAAATGTATTTGTACTAGAAGAGAATTAATCTACATGAGTGGGGAGTGGGAGGGGAGGTATTTTTTTACTCCGATGTAACTTAACAATTAGATAAATCTCTTTACATTTCTTTACTGAGACAACCCCCCCCCCCCCCCCCCCCCCCCCCCCCCCCGAACTTTCCAAATTATCTCCCAGTAGAAGCCGATCCTTTACTCCGTAATTTTTGTATTATGTAGACTCATAAATTACTTACGCCTTTTAAGACCTTGTCTTCTCTGATGTAATTATTGGGGCACTTCTCCGGGTTTATTGCAGACAAAGTCTTTGTGAAATATAGCACACTTTTACCTGTTTAATTAAAAAGAATAAACATAGATATTTGAATAATATAAAGCCGTGTGATTATTAGTTTTTTTTTTTAAAGAAATGTTTACTCCTTTACCGTCCCCCAGCTAACACTATGACATTATTTTTTCCGAGAAATGACCAGAAAAATGTAAGAAAGACAGGTGCATAGCCTTTTTTCTAAGACACAACTGTTGTAGTCGATGTGTTGATATAAACTTATAAAGGGAATTAATCCTTGGTATGTGTACACCCTATGTTATATTCTCGAGTTGCATCCCTTGAACAATACAATGGTTACCGGTTGGTTTGTCAGTTCATTACATCAACTATGCTATAACACTCGCTTTCCTGGGTTCGAGCCTGGCTCGGCGCATAATTGTGTCCTTGGAATAGACTGTTTACTCACATTATCTCACCGTACTCAGGTGTAAAATGGATGCCTGACAGTTAACAACGTTGTCCCTGTCCGAAAAATTGTAATATCGCCTAACAGGCGTCATGTCTCGTCCTACGTGCTAAGTATTGTTGTTGGACAGGGACCCCTTGTAAAGCGTTTTGAGCACGTTTAGTGGATATTGCGCTGTATGAAAGCTCATTTATTTTATTATGTTTATTAAACTAAGAAGAATAGAAAGATGGTGTCTTTCTTTCTGGTGACAGAGTCGTAGGGGGCGCCATATAAAGGAAGGGAGGTGGGGGAATGTCCACGTCTTTAACGTCATTGGTCGTGCGCATTTCCGCTACGTAAAGAAGGAATTATTTCAAAAAGCGACCACCATCGGACAGGGCTCGGACACTTTAGTGCAAAACAGTTTTTTTTACTCGTGGCATGGCGGATTTGATTTTCGGCAGTATAGTTCTTGAACAATGGCTTTGTCCGTTCCAATGGTGGCAGTGCCGTAGAGGGATTGCGGTATCTATTTGTAGGACGCATTTCCGCTATGGAGAGTAATAATTTTAAATATAATGAGCTCGGACAAGAGTCGCCAGAGCCGTTTCGTCGGTGCTCATTCATTTTGTTATATTTATTATAATAATAATAATAAGAAGAAGAGGAATAGGAAGATGGTGTCCTTCTTTCTGGTGGCAGTGTCGTAGGGTAATATCGTTGAGGGCGCCAAATGAAGGAAGGGGGGGAGCGGGGGGGGGGGGTTGTCAACGTCTTTAACGTCATTAGTCGTGCGCATTTCAGCTTCGTAAAGCAGGATGGCATGCCGGATTTGATTTCCGGCAGTATAGTTCTGGAACCTGGCATTGTCCGTTCCAATGGTGGCAGTGTCGTAGAGGGATAGCGGTAACTATTTGTAGGACGCATTTCCGCTATGGAGAGTAATAATTTTAAAAGTAAAGAGCTCGGACAAGAGTCTCCAGAGCCGTTCCGTTGGTGCTCATTCAATTTGTTATATTTATTATAATAATAATAAGAAGAAGAGGAATAGGATGATGGTGTCTTTCTTTCTGGTGGCAGTGTCGTAGGGTGATATCGTTGAGGGCGCCAAATGAAGGAAGGGGGGGGGGGGGATGTCCACGACTTTAACGTTATTGGTCGTGCGTATTTCCGCTACGTAAAGAAGGAATTGTTTCAAAAAGCGAACCTCTTCGGACAGGGCTCGGACACTTTAGTGCAAAACAATTTTTTTACTCGTGGCATGGCGTATTTGATTTTCGGCAGTATAGTTCTTAAACGTGGCTTTATTCGGTTCCAATGGTGGCAGTGTCGTAGAGGGATAGCGGTATCTATTTTTAGGACGCATTTCCGCTATGGAGAGTAATAATTTTGAAAATAAAGAGCTCGGACAAAGTCGCCAGAGCCGTTCCGTCGGTGCTCATTTATTTTGTTATATTTTAAAATAAAAATAATAAGAGGAATAGAAAGATGGTGTCCTTCTTTCTGGTGGCAGTGTCGTATGGTGATATCGTTGAGGCGCCAAATGAAGGAAGGGGGTTGGGGGGGGGGTGTCAGCGTCTTTAACGTCATTGGTCGTGCGCATTTCCGCTTCGTAAAGAAGGATGGCATGACGGATTTGATTTCCGGCAGTATAGTTCTGGAACGCGATTTTTTTCCGTTCCAATGGTGGCAGTGTCGTAGACTGATAGCGGTATCTATTTGTAGGACGCATTTCCGCTGTGGAGAGTAATAATTTTAAATATAATGAGCTCGGAGTCGCCAGAGCGTTTGTCGGTGCTCTTCTTTTGTTATATTTATTATAATATAAAAAGAAGAAGAGGAATAGGAAGATGGTTCTTTCTTTCTGGTGGCAGTGTCGTAGGATATCGTTGAGGGCGCAATGAAGAAGGGGGGGGGGGGGGTTGTCACGTCTTTAACGTATTGTCGTGCGCATTTCCGCTTCGTAAAGAGATGCATGCGATTGATTTCGGCAGTATTGTTCTGAACGATTGTCCTTCAAGGTGGCAGTGTCGAGAGATAGCGTACTATTTGTAGGACGATTTCGCTATGGAAGTAATAATTTTAAAAAATGAGCTCGACAAGAGTCTCAGACGTTCCGTGTGTCATTCAATTTGTTATTTTATTATAATATAATAAGAAGAAGAGGATAGGAATGGTGTTTTCTTTCTGGTGCAGTGTGTAGGGTGATACGTGAGGGCCAAATGAAGGAAGGGGGGTGGGGGTGTCACGACTTTACGTATTGGTCGTGCGTATTTCCGCTACGTAAAGAAGAATTGTTTCAAAAGCGAACCCTTGGCAGGCCGGAACTTTAGTGCAAACATTTTTTTATCGTGGCATGCGATTTGATTTGCAGTATAGTTCTAAACGTGGCTTTATCGTTCCAATGGTGGCAGTGTCGTAGAGGGATAGCGGTATCTATTTGTAGACGCATTTCCGCTTGAGAGTATAATTTTAAATAAAGAGCTCGACAAAGTCGCAGAGCCGTTCGTCGGTGCTCATTATTTTGTATATTTAAAAAAAAATAATAAGAGGAATAGAAGATGGTGTCTTCTTTTGGTGGCAGTGTCGTATGGTGATATCGTTGAGGGCGCCAATGAAGGAAGGGGTTGGGGGGGGGTGTGTTTTAACGCTTGCGGCGCATTTCGTCAAAAAGGATGGCATGCGGATTTGATTTCGGCAGTATAGTTCTGAACCATTTTTCCGTTCAATGGTGGCAGTGCGTAGATGATAGCGGTATCTATTGTAGGACGCATTTCCGCTTGGAGAGTAATAATTTTAAATATAATGAGCTCGGACAAGAGTCGCCAGAGCGTTCGTCGTGCTCGTTCTTTTGTTATATTTATTATAATAATAAAAAAGAAGAAGAGAATAGGAAGATGGTGTCTTTCTTTCTGGTGGCAGTGTCGTAGTGATATCGTTGAGGGCGCCAATAAAGAAGGGGGGTGGGGGGGGGGGGGTGTGTCACGTCTTTAACGTCATTGGTCGTGCGCATTTCCGCTTCGTAAAGAAGGATGACATGCCGGATTTGATTTCCGGCAGTATGTTCTGAACGGCATTGTCCGTTCCAATGGTGGCAGTGTCGGAGAAGATAGCGGTACTATTTGTAGGACGCATTTCCGCTATGGAAGTAATAATTTTAAATTAATGAGCTCGGACAAGAGTCTCCAGAGCCGTTCCGTCGGTGCTCATTCAATTTGTTATATTTATTATAATAATAAGAAGAAGAGGAATAGGAAGATGGTGTCTTTCTTTCTGGTGGCAGTGTCGTAGGGTGATATCGTTGAGGGCGCCAAATGAAGGAAGGGGGTGGGGGGATGTCCACGACTTTAACGTTATTGGTCGTGCGTATTTCCGCTACGTAAAGAAGGAATTGTTTCAAAAAGCGAACCTTTGGACAGGGCTCGGCACTTTAGTGCAAAACATTTTTTTACTCGTGGCATGGCGTATTTGATTTTCGGCAGTATAGTTCTTAAACGTGGCTTTATCGGTTCCAATGGTGCAGTGTCGTAGAGGGATAGCGGTATCTATTTGTAGGACGCATTTCCGCTATGGAGAGTAATAATTTTAAAATAAAGAGCTCGGACAAAGTCGCCAGAGCCGTTCCGTCGGTGCTCATTTATTTTGTATATTTTAAAATAAAAATAATAAGAGGAATAGAAAGATGGTGTCTTCTTTCTGGTGGCAGTGTCGTATGTGATATCGTTGAGGGCCAAATGAAGGAAGGGGTTGGGGGGGGGGTGTCAGCGTCTTTAACGTCATGGTCGTGCGCATTCGCTTCGTAAAGAAGGATGGCATGACGGATTTGATTTCCGGCAGTATAGTTCTGGAACGCGATTTTTTCGTTCCAATGGTGGCAGTGTCGTAGACTGATAGCGGTATCTATTTGTAGGACGCATTTCGCTTGGAGAGTAATAATTTTAAATATAATGAGCTCGGAAAAGTCGCAGGCGTTCGTCGGTGCTCGTTCTTTTTGTTATTTTATTATAATAATAACAAGAAGAAGAAGAGGAATAGGAAGATGGTGTCTTTCTTTTGGTGGCAGTGTCGATAGTGATATCGTTGAGGCGCCAATGAAGAGGGGGTGGGGGGGGGTGGTGTGTCAGCGTCTTTAACGTCATTGGTCGTGCGCATTTCGCTTCGTAAAGAAGGATGACATGCCGGATTTGATTTCCGGCAGTATTGTTCTCGAAGCGGCATTGTCCGTTCCAATGGTGGCAGTGTCGAGACAGATAGCGGTATCTATTTGTAGACGCATTTCGCTATGAATGTAATAATTTTAATATAATGAGCTCGACAAGAGTCTCAGAGCCGTTCCGTGGTCTATTCAATTTGTTATATTTTTATAATAATAAGAAGAAGAGGAATAGAAGATGGTGTCTTTCTTTCTGGTGGCAGTGTCGTAGGGTGATATCGTTGAGGCGCCAAATGAAGGAAGGGGGTGGGGGGATGTCACGACTTTAACGTTATTGGTCGTGCGTATTTCCGCTACGTAAAGAAGGAATTGTTTCAAAAGCGAACCTCTTCGGACAGGGCTCGGACATTAGTGCAAAACAATTTTTTTTACTCGTGGCATGGCGTATTTGATTTTCGGCAGTATAGTTCTTAAACGTGGCTTTATCGGTTCCAATGTGCAGTGTCTAGAGGATAGCGGATCTATTTGTAGGACGCATTTCCGCTATGGAGATAATAATTTGAAATAAAGAGCTCGGACAAAGCGCCAGAGCCGTTCCGTCGGTGCTCATTTATTTTGTTATATTTTAAAATAAAAATAATAAGAGGAATAGAAGATGTGTCTTCTTTCTGTGGCAGTGTCGTATGGTGATATCGTGAGGGCGCCAAATGAAGGAGGGTTGGGGGGGGGGTGTCAGCGTCTTTAACGTCATTGTCGTGCGCATTTCCGCTTCGTAAAGAAGGATGGCATGACGGATTTGATTTCCGGCAGTATAGTTCTGGAACGCGATTTTTTTCCGTTCCAATGGTGGCAGTGTCGTAGACTGATAGCGGTATCTATTTGTAGGACGCATTTCCGCTGTGGAGAGTAATAATTTTAAATATAATGAGTCGGACAAGATCCAGCCGTTCCGTCGTGCTCGTTCTTTTGTTTATTTATTATAATAATAACAAGAAGAAGAAAGAATAGGAAGATGGTGTCTTCTTTCTGGGTGGCAGTGTCGTATAGTGTATCGTTGAGGGCGCAAATGAAGATGGGGTGGGGGGGGGGTGGTGTGTCAGCGTCTTTAACGTCATTGGTCGTGCGCATTTTCCGCTTCGTAAAGAAGGATGACATGCCGGATTTGATTTCCGCAGTATTGTTCTCGAAGCGGCATTGTCCGTTCCAATGTGGCAGTGTCGGAGACAGATAGCGTATCTATTGTAGGACGCATTTCCGCTATAATTAATAATTTTAAATATAATGAGTCACAAGAGTCTCCAGAGCCGTTCCGTCGGTGCTCATTCAATTTGTTATATTTATTATAATAATAAGAAAAGAGGAATAGGAAGATGGTGTTCTTTCTTTCTGGTGGCAGTGTCGTAGGGTGATATCGTTGAGGCCAAATGAAGGACAGGGGGGTGGGGGGATGTCCACACTTAACGTATTGGTCGTGCGTATTCCGCTACGTAAAGAAGGAATTGTTTCAAAAAGCGAACCTCTTCGGACAGGGCTCGGACATTTAGTGCTAAACAATTTTTTTACTCGTGGCATGGCGTATTGATTTCGCAGTATAGTTCTTAACTGGCTTTATCGGTTCCAATGGTGGCAGTGCGTAGAGGATAGCGGTATCTATTTGTAGGACGCATTTCCGCTATGGAGAGTAAAATTTTGAAAATAAAGAGCTCGGACAAAGTCGCCAGAGCCGTTCCGTCGGTGCTCATTTATTTTGTTATATTTTAAAATAAAAATAATAAGAGGAATAGAAAGATGGTGTCCTTCATTCTGGTGGCAGTGTCGTATGGTAAATTACCCCCCCCTTTGGGGGGCCCCCTTTTTTTTAAAAAAATTTTTTAAAAAACCCCCAAAAAAAAAAAAAACCCCCCCCCCCCGGGGGGGAAACAAAAAAAAAAAAATTTTTAAAAAGGGGGCCCCCAAAAAAAAAAAAACCCCCCCCCCCCCCCCCCCCGGGGGGGGGGGGCCCCCAAAATTTTTCCCCCCCCAAAAAAAAACCCCCCTTTTTTTTTCCCCCCCCAAATTTAAATTTTTTTTTTTTTTTGGGGGGGGGGTTTGGGGGGGGAAAAAATTTTATTTTAAAAAAATTTTTGGGCCCAAAAAATTCCCAAATTTTCCCCCCCCTTTTTTTTTAAAAAAAAAAAAAAAAGGGAAAAAAATTTTTTTTTCCTTTTAAAAAGGGGGGGAAAAGTAAAAAAAGGGGGGGGGGGGGGGCCCCCAAATTTCCCCAAAAAATTTTTTCCCCAAAAAGGGGGAAAAATTTTTTTTTCCCCTTTTTTTTTTAAAATTAAAAAAAAAAGGGGGGTTCCCTTTTTTTTTAAAAATTTTTTTAAAAAAAAATTAAAAACCCCCCCCGGAAAAAAAAAGGGGCCCCTTTCCCAAAAAAACCCTTTGGGGAAAAAAAAACCCCCAAAAAAAAAAATTTTTTTTTTTTTTTTGGGGGGGGGGTTTTTGGGTTTTTAATTTTTTTTTGGGGGGGTTTTTTTTTTTCTTTAAATTTAAAAAAACCCCCCCCCCTTTTAAGGGGGTTTGGGGCCCCCCCCCAAAAAAAAAAAAAATTTTCCCCCCCCCCAAAAAAAAAAACAAAAAAACCCCGGGAAAAGGGGGGAAAAATTTTTTTTTTTTTTTAAAACCCCCCCGGGGGTTTTTAAAAAAAAAGGGGTTTTTTTTTCCCCCCCCCCGGGGTTTTAAAAATTTTTTAAAAAACCCCCCAAAAAATTTTCCAAAAAAACCGCCCCCTTTCCCCCCAAAAACCCCCCCCCCCCCCCCCCCGGGAAAAAACCCCCCTTTTTTCCCCCCAAAAAAAAACCCCCCCAAAAACCCTTTTTTTTTTTTCCCCCCCCCCAAGGTTCCCCCCCCCAAAAAAAAATTTTTTCCCCTTTTTTAAAATTTTTTAAAAAAAAAAAATTTAAAACCCCCAAAACCCGGAAAAGGGGAAAAATATTTTTTTAAAAAATTTTTTTTAAAAGGGAAAAAAAAAGACCCCCCTTTCCCCCCCCCCCCAAATTTTCCCCCCCAAAAAAAAAAAAATTTTTAAAAAAAAAAGAAAAATTTTCCCCCCCCCCCCCCCAAAAAAAAAATTTTTTTTCCCCCCGAAACCCCCCCCCGGGGGGGCCCAATTTTTTTTTTTTTTTTTTAAAAAAAAAAAAAAAGGCCCCCCGGGCCTTTTTTTTTAAAAAAATTTTTAATTTTTTTTCCCCAAAAAAATTAAAAAGAAAAAAATTTTGGAAAAAAAAAAAAGGGGGGGCCCCCCCTTTTTTTTTGGCCCCCCCGGAAAAAGGAAACCAAAATTCCCCCTTCCCCCCCCCCCGGCCCCCCCCCCCCCCAAAGGCCCCCAAAAAAAACCCCCAAAACCCCCCCCAAAAAAATTTTTTCCCCCCTTTTTTTTTTTTAAAAAAAAAAATTTTTTTAAAAAAAAAATTTTTTCCCTTTCCAAAATTTTTAAAAAAAACCCCCCCCCTTCCAAAAAATTAAAAACCCAACCCCCCAAAAAAACCCCGGGAAAAAAACCGGCCCCCCAAATTTCCCCGGGGGAAAAAACCCCCCTTTTTGGGGGCCCCACCCCCCCCCCAAACCCCCCCCCCCCCCCCCCCCCCCTTTTTTTTGGGCCCCCAAAAAAAAAAACCCCCCCCCCCCTTTTTTTTTTAAAAAAAAAAAAAAAACCCCTTTTGCCCAAAAAAATTTTTTTTTCCCCCAATTTTAAAAAAACCCCCAAAAAAAAAAAAAAAAAAAAAACCCCCCCCCCCAAAAAACCCCCCGTTTGGGAAAGAAAAAGGCCCCCCCCCAAAAAAAAACCCCCAACCCCCCCCCCCCTTAACCCCCCCCCCCAACCCCCCCTTTTTTTTGGGAAAAAATTTTTTTTTAAACCCCCCAAAAAAAAAAAAAAAAATTTTTTTTTAAAAAAAAACTTTTAAAGGCCCCCCCTTTTTTTTTCCGGTTTTTTAAAAAAATTTTCCCCTTTTTCCCCGGGGGGTTTCCAAAAAAAACCCCCCCCCCCCCCAAAAAAAAAAAAAAAAACCCCCCCCCCCAAAAAAAAAATTTTTTTAAAAAAGGGCCCCCCCAAAAAGGGGGGAAAAAAAAACCCTTTAAAAAAAAACCCCCCCCCCCCCCCCTTTTTTTTGGGCCCCCCCCCCCTTTTTTTGGGCCCCAAAAAACCCCCCTTTTCCCTTTTAAAAAACCCATTTTAAAATAAAAAAAAAAAAAATTTTTTTTTTTGGGGGGAAACTCTTTTTTTAAATTTTGGGAAATTTTTAAAATTTTTCCCTTTCCCAAAACCCAAAAAAAAACCCCCAAAACCCCCTTTTAAAAAAAAAAACCCCTTCCCCAAACCAAATTAAAAACTTTTGGCAAAAAAAAGGGGGGGGTTTTTTTTTTTAAAAACCTTTTCCCAACCCCCCCCCACCCCCTTTCCTTAAAGGGGGCCCCCCTCCCCCCAACCCCCCCCCTTTTTTTAAAAAAAAACCCCCTTTCCCTTTTTCCCCAAAAAAAAAAAATTTCCCAAAAAAACCCCCCCAAAAAATTTTTAAAATTTTTAAAAAAAAATTTTTCCCCCGGGGGGAAAAAAAAAAATTTTTAAAAACCCAAAACCCCCAAAAAAGGAAAAAATTTCCCCCCCCTTTAAAAACCCCCCCAAAAAAAAAAAACCCCCCCCCAAAAAAAAAAAAACCCCCAAAAACCCCCCCCCATTTCCCCCCCCCCCCCCCTTTTTTCCCCTTTTAAAAAAATTTTAAAATTTTTTTTCCCCAAAAAAATTTTTTTTTAAAAAAATTTTTTCCCTTTAAAAAAAATTTTTTTAAAAAAAACTTTTTCCCCCCGGGGGGTTTTTTAAAAAAAAACCCCCCCCCTTAGGGAAAGGGCCCCTTAAAAGAAAAACCCCCAATTTTTAAAAACCCCTTCCCCAAAAAAAAAACCCCCCCCAAAAAAAATTTTGGGAAAAATTCCCCCCCCTTTTTGGGGAAAAAAACCCCCTTTTTTTTAAAAAAAAAAAAAAACCCCCCCCAACCCCCCCCCCCCTTTTTTTTTTAAAAAAAAAACCCGGCCCCCCCAAAAAAAAAAAAACCCCTTTTCCCCTTTTTTTTTTTAAAATTTTTTAAAAAAAAAAACCAAAAAGGCCCCCCCCCCGGGCCTTTTTTTTTTTTTAAAAAAAAATTTTTTTTTAAAAAGGCCCCCTTTTCCGAACCCCCAAAAACCCCCCCCCAAAAAAAAAAATTCCCAAAATTAAAAAAAAAGGGGGAAAAAAGGGTTTTAAAAAAAAACCCCCCCCAAAAAAAATTTTTTAAAACCCCCCCCCCCCCCCTTTTTCCCCCCCCAAAATTTCCCCCCCGGGCCCCCCCAAAAAAAAAATTTTTTTTTCCCCCCAACCCCCCCAAAAAAAAAAAACCCAAAAAAAAAACGTTAAGCGTGAACCCCCCCCCCCCCCCTTCCTATTTGGCGCCCTCAACGATATCCCCCCTACGACACTGCCACCAGAAAGAAAGACAAA
Organism: Berghia stephanieae; assembly: GCF_034508935.2. Classification (NCBI taxonomy): domain Eukaryota; kingdom Metazoa; phylum Mollusca; class Gastropoda; order Nudibranchia; family Aeolidiidae; genus Berghia; species Berghia stephanieae. The sequence continues at coordinate 2,109 of NW_027628488.1, read as the reverse complement.
TCTTCCTATTCTCTTTTTCTTATTTTTATTATAATAAATATAACAAAATGAATGAGCACCGACGGAACGGCTCTGGCGACTCTTGTCCGAGCTCATTATATTTAAAATTATTACTCTCCATAGCGGAAATGCGTCCTACAAATAGATACCGCTATCAGTCTACGACACTGCCACCATTGGAACGGAAAAAATCGCGTTCCAGAACTAACTGCCGGAAATCAAATCCGGCATGCCATCCTTCTTTACGAAGCGGAAATGCGCACGACAAATGACGTTAAAGACGCTGACACAACCCCCCCCCCCCCAACCCCCCTTCCTTCATTTGGCGCCCTCAACGATATCACCATACGACACTGCCACCAGAAAGAAGGACACCATCTTTCTATTCCTCTTATTATTTTTATTTTAAAAATATAACAAAATAAATGAGCACCGACGGAACGGCTCTGGCGACTTTGTCCGAGCTCTTATTTTAAAATTATTACTCTCCATAGCGGAAATGCGTCCTACAAATAGATACCGCTATCCTCTACGACACTGCCACCATTGGAACGATAAAGCCACGTTCAAGAACTATACTGCCAAAATCAAATACGCCATGCCACGAGTAAAAAATGTTTTGCACTAAAGTGCCGAGCCTGTCGAAGGGTTCGCTTTTGAAACAATTCCTTCTTTACGTAGCGGAAATACGCACGACCAATAACGTTAAAGTCGTGACATCCCCCCACCCCCCTTCCTTCATTTGGCGCCCTCAACGATATCACCATACGACACTGCCACCAGAAAGAAGGACACCATCTTCTATTCCTCTCTTTTATTTTATTTTAAAATATAACAAAATAAATGAGCACCGACGGAACGGCTCTGGCGACTTTGTCCGAGCTCTTTACTTTTAAAATTATTACTCTCCATAGCGGAAATGCGTCCTACAAATAGATACCGCTATCCTCTACGACACTGCCACCATTGGAACGATAAAGCCACGTTTCAAGAACTATACTGCCAAATCAAATACGCCATGCCACGAGTAAAAAACTGTTTTGCACTAAAGTGCCGAGCCTGTCCGAAGGGTTCGCTTTTTGAAACAATTCCTTCTTTACGTAGCGGAAATACGCACGACCAATAACGTTAAAGTCGTGGACATCCCCCCACCCCCCTTCCTTCATTTGGCGCCCTCAACGATATCACCCTACGACACTGCCACCAGAAAGAAAGACACCATCTTCCTATTCCTCTTTCTTCTTATATTATTATAATAAATATAACAAATTGAATGAGCACCGACGGAACGGCTCTGGCGACTCTTGTCCGAGCTCATTATATTTAAAATTATTACTATCCATAGCGGAAATGCTCCTACAAATAGATACCGCTATCGTCTCCGACACTGCCACCTTTGGAACGGACAATGCCGCTTCGAGAACATACTGCCGGAAATCAAATCCGGCAGGTCATCCTTCTTTACGAAGCGGAAATGCGCACGACCAATGACGTTAAAGACGCTGACATCCCCCCCCCCCACCCCCTTCCTTCATTTGGCGCCCTCAACGATATCACCTACGACACTGCCACAGAAAGAAAGACACCATCTTCTTTTCTTCTTCTTCTTTTATTTATTATATAAATATAACAAAATGAATGACACCGACGGAACGGCTCTGGGACTTGCCCGAGCTCATTATATTTAAATTATTACTCTCATAGCGGAAATGCGTCCTACAAATAGATACCGCTACCCTCTACGACATTTGCCACCATTGAACGATAAAACCACCGTTCAAGAACTATACTGAAATCCAACTACGGCATAGCCAGTAAAACCTTTTTTCACAAGAAGCCCTGTCCGAAGGAGGTTCGCTTTTGAAACATTCTTCTTTGATGCGGTAAAGCACCGAAAACGTTAAACGTCGTGAAACCTCCCCAAACCCCTTCTTCATTTGGCGCCCTACAACGATATCACCTCGACACTGCCACCAGAAAGAAAGACACCATCTTCCTATTCTTCTTCTTATTTTATTATAAATAAAACAAATGAAGAGCACCGACGGAAGCTCTGGAGACTCTTGTCCGAGCTCTTATTTAAAAAAAATTTTACTTCCATGGGAATTC
>NW_027628486.1:0-4026 GCF_034508935.2 Berghia stephanieae | reverse complement strand
CTGTTTTGAGCGAGAAACTGGGTCGAATTATACTATCTTCAAATAGGGGAAAAAAAACCCCTCGACTTTTTGGCCAGGTTTTTGAGAGTTTCCTTTTGGGGGGTTTGGGGAGGGAAATGCCCCAAATTGTTGCCCCTTTTTGGTCATAAAGGGTAACTTGGGCCCACCCCCAAAAAATTACATTTACTGAAAAAAACACTGATCATTGTCAAGTTTTTTTTTAAGTACCCAAAGAAAAACAACATAAATTTAAAAATATGACATATAAAAACCCCCTGGAATACAAAAGCTTTTCTCGGGCTTTTAACGCTGTCGAGATGGGGACAAAACAAAGGGGGTTGCGCATGGATTAAGCCCAGTGACATCTATAGATTAAGCTCATCGTCGGAATTAACACTACGTATTCGAGATTCGAGAAACTGTTTTTTTTTTTTTTTTTTTTGACGCAACTGGTATTGGTGTCGGTATGATCAAGGTGACGGTTATGGGGCTGAGTGACTTCTAGTTTTCTCTAGAGCTATGCACGTTTTAGCACAAATGATTTTTGGCGGAAAATTTTGAGTCTCGAAAAAAACTTCCATTCGGATGATCATTAGAAGATTGTGCCTATGAACAATGGAGGGAACAGTATCTAAAATTTTCTATTCCTCCCATTGTCCATAGCACAAAAACATGAGCTTCTATATAGCATAAGCACACTATCCACTAAATAGGGCTCAAAGAGCTTACAGGGAGGTCCCAAGCCAAACAGAAAACACTCAACATTTAAGACGAGTGGTTATGTTTGTAAAGTGTTTATTAAACTTTTTTCCCTCCGACATAGACAATGCTGTAACTGACCAGGTAATCGTTTTATTTTTATACCTGATTACGGTGAAAAAAATGTAGTAAAGAGTGTTTTTCAAATGCCCAAATTTTTGAGTTGCCCAGAGTTGGTGACAAGAACTTGGAACTTACAAGTCAGGCTCCTTATTTTCATTCAATAAGTTTGGATCCCTAAAGCCGCATAGCTCCGGCGCCCTTTTGTCAAGATTTGACCAATATTTGTGACCAATCGCCCTCAAAACAGTGTTGTGTCGGCGTGATGTTTATTCTTAAAATTTCGTTTTTCAAAACTACCCAATTAGAATTACATTTAAAAAAATATAATTGGATATCCTTAAAGGGGTTACTCGTGTATTAGTGGTAAAACAAATAACACTAAAAGAGCTATATTGATGGTTACCGCGTTTATGAAATACCAGCAAGAGCTAAAATTATAAAAATTCTGCCCTGCAAAGCCCATCAGGTCTAGGGGAGTCGGCTGGGAGTCGGGTTTATTCTGGTTTCTGGTAGCCGCGAAAACAGACGATAGCAATTGCGTGCTACCCTTTGGATAGGACACCCATTCTATCGCAAAGTAATTTTCCGTCCTGATTTAACAGATCAAGGTACCCAAAAAAATTACCGATGAATGGACAGGGAGTCGGATAAAAAAATCGACTTCCACCCACGATTGATATCGGTTCAAACTTAAAGAGTTCCAAAAACGCAAACTCGCAAGCTCGTGCAGCGGCTGGGAACACGTCCATAATTCCCCAAAAACTAAAAGCAAGAGTGTCCACATTTTTTTATTATGTATTATGATTTTTGCCTGCACGCATCATCATGTCGTGTCCTATCTTATGCGACCAATCTCTTCAATGTTGGTTTTTTGTCCAGATAAATTTGGTGCTGGACATTACATTTATTGCCAAAATATCAAACTTGGAATTAAATATATATTTTGTTAAAAGAAATAAAAGCACAATTTCTTGCATTGCCAATAATGATGATGATGATGATAATATTAATGATAACAATAAAAATAATGATAATAATATTAGTAAATAATGGGTAATGATAAAAACAATGATTGTAAATAATAAAAATAATAATAATAATCATAATAATGGTGATGATGATAATAATTGTAATAACAATTATTTATTATAGTTACTATTATTATTATTATTATTATTATTAAGTATTTTTAATATTATTTATATTTTTATTATTAAATTTTTATTATTATTATCTTATTTATTTTTATTATTATTATTAATTTTTATAATTATTATTATTATTTATTAATTTATTATTATTATTATTATTATTATTATTTATTATTATTATTATCATTACTTAAATTTTTATTATTATAAAAAACAAAGTTTATTTTTTCTCGTATTTTTTAATTCTAAATTTACTTTTTGGTTACCCCATTTTAAAAACCCGACAAAATAAATCATTCCGTCTGGGTGGGGTTCCCGACCTCCCATAAGTGGCAGGAGATATTTGCTGTGTCTTCTATCCCCCGTATCTGTTTTTCAATTGCTTTCTGTCTTTGTCTTGGAATGAGATTACTTGGTTTAGTCTTTACCCCTGGCCGGGAAAGTCCTTGGCTGCGAGGGGAAACAGTCGAATGTATAGTTACAGTTTTGGGAGATAATATTATTTTCCTTCGTAAAATTCATTTGCTCTGTTTATGTAGACGTCTAATGTTATTTTTTAAATTTGTAACATTGATTTGTAAACATTTGAGTTTGGGGTGTTTTTCCTCTTCGTGGATCTTATGCCGTTGGATGGGTGAGACGTTTAGGTGATCTCAAACTAAGTAGGCTTTGATAGTGTGCTCTTGGAATCTACATCTGTTTTTTTATTTGAACCTATTCCAATTTGTCTTATCTTTTATTGTGTGCTTTAATTGTAATTCTAGAACTTTTCACTATACTTTCACTCATTTTCTATCTTTTTACTGGCGCTTATATGCCCCTTAAGGGTGTTGCAAGCGCCGTAAAACCCTTAAAAAACAAAAACAAAACAAACAAAATCCTTCCGCAGCTATTCAAAATGCGGGTTCCTTTGTGCCAAAAAAAATGACTTGACTCCTTGTCTCGAACGACTTAGAAATAATATGCCTACCGGGCCCTGTACTATCAATAAAGATAGGTTCCTTTCGTTTTAAAATTTTTTTTGTTTTCCAAAGTTATGCCTGTGTCTTCTTCCATCCCCCAATATCTGTTTCCAACATGCTTTCTGTCTTTGTCTTGGAATGAGATAACTGGTTTTGTCCTGGCCCTGGCTGGGGGGGAAAAACAGTCAACTGTATAGCTAGTTTTGGAGATGATATTTTTTCCCTTGTAAATCATCTCTCTGTATGTACTGTATTATTTTTTCCTGTCACATAATGATGGTTTTGTAAACAAAAAAGTGTGTTCCCCCTTGGCGTGGACCTGTACTATGTCTTATGTCTGGATGAGATAATTAGTGATCTCAAACTAAGTACAAAATGATAGTGTGCCTTGGGGAAACTACATCTGTTCCCTATTTGAACCAATTCCCCTTCTCTGCCCCTTTTTCTTGGATGCTTTAATTGTAATTCGAAACCTTTCACTAAACCCAAATTTTCTTCTTTTACTGGCGCTGATATGACCTAAATGTGTTTTCAAAGCGTCCCTTTTAAAACCCTTAAAAACAAAAAAAAAAACAAACAAAAAAACAATCTTTCCACTGTAGCAATTTTTTGCTTTTGTTCTAAAGAAGGAAACGAAATTGACGTCAACTCAGCCTTTTTTAAAAATTGTTTTTTAGCCAGTTATTTTTATGAGTATTCTCACTAAATTGTATTAATTGGACTACAAAAAGTTTAAAGTTACACATAGTTTTGTGTGTTTTGGGACGTTACAATCAAGCTGTGGGCTTTTTCTTACTAGTACTTTCTAGGATGCTTGAAGTTGGGCGTCACAACCGTTCCTTTTTAGACCCCCAGGAGAATTTTAAAATTTTTAAATGTTAGATTATAAACTTCTTTTTCTTCTTCTTTTTCTTCTTCTTCTTTTTCTTCTTTCCTTCTTCTTCTTCTTCTTCTTCTTCTTCTTCTTCTTCTTTTCTTCTCTTCTTCTTCTTCTTCTTTTTTCGCGTCGCCCGGATTTAAAATTTTAAATTAAACTAGGTTTTGTGTCTTGGTTCCGATTCTTTTGGTTCACGAAAATTTGGGGCACCATT
>NW_027628485.1:0-4027 GCF_034508935.2 Berghia stephanieae | reverse complement strand
GTATGTTGATGTATGTGTGTTGTATGTATGTATGTATGTATGTTTTGGGTATGTATGGTATTATGTATGTATGTATGTATGTTGTATGAAATTGTATGTATGTATGTATGTATGTTTGTATTTGTGTATGGGGATGTATTTAAAGTATGTTTTTTTATGTATGTATTATGTATGTATTGAAATTATGTATGTATGTAGTATGTTTTTTGTTGAAGGAGTTGGGTGGGTTTGTAGGAAATTAGTAGTTGTATGTTGTAGGGAATGTATGTAGGGAGTAGGAATTTTGGTATGTGGTTGTATGTATGTATGTATGTTGTATTTTGTATTTTTTTTTAAAATTATTATTTATTCTCATAAAAATTATAATTTAAAAAACCTTTTCTTTTTATTTTAAGTTTTTACTATTTCTTAATCATTTTTTTTAATCTTTTAAACTAAATTATTAATTTTTTATTATTCATTTAACAGATTCAACATTTAAAATTTTTTTTCATAAAATTCTTTACTATCTTTTAATTCTTCTTAAAAAATTTTTAATTTAAATCTTCTTTCTTTAATTTCTACATTTTACGACATTTTTTAAAACTTTCATACATAATACATACTTCAACATACTTTACATCATAAAAACTACATAAAAATAAATACATACAAATCAATTTACTACATACATTACATACAATTAAAAACAACATACTTTCATAAAAATTTACAACATTACATCATACATACATACAAACTTAAACATACTACATAATCATACTAAATACAACTCATAATCATACATACATACATACATCATAATTTCAAAAATTCATCCTACATACATACATTAAAACCTTAAAAATTTATACATACATTTTTCAACATACATACTAATACTTTCATACATCATAATCTTTATACATACTACAAACATACATACATACTTTCTTACTTCATACTTACATACATACATATTACTTTCATACATACATACTTTAATACTACATACTACATACATACATTACAAATACTTACATACATACATACATACTAATACTTACATACTTAAAAATACATAATACTTCAAAATAATCATACAACATTACATACATACTACATAATCATACCATAAATTTTCATACATACATACATTCATCTTACACGGGGTTTTTTACAAATTTAATTCTCCCTAGAACGGCTGCGTCACAGGAGTTCCATTACAAAAAAGGTGTATTTACGAAATACCTTTTTAGCTTTCAAATAAATAGAAGAAAGCATAATAATTTTAAAAATCTATATAATAACAATATTTGTATTTTTTTTTAAACAACACCTTTTTATTAGGTGGCTCAGAGGGTTAGGTCTTTCCCTTGCCCCAAAAAAAAAAAACAAAGTTTGATACCTCCCTGTTGTGGGTCTTGGCATGTCCTTTTTCTAGCTCACATTCGGGCGCTACATTGGGTGCGCTTGGGGTTTTCCGTCTTTCTTTAAAATGGGCCCTAAAGACAAGTCCTTTGGGTGTTTTTAAGGAATTGTTATTTTTTTTTATTTATTATCTTAATTTATAATTTTGTTATTAAACAGGAAAAATTGCAAAAACATACTGAAAAAAATAAATCCCAAATTTTGAACGTGATGTATGGGATAAAAATTTCCCCAAATATCGGTCTGTGTGCTAACCCCAACACCAAGGGCGAAAATTTTTTCCCTTTGAAATTTTTCATCTTTTGTAGTTATTCATATTAAGTATGATAAAGAGCGAATTCAAAATGTGGGTTGTGAGTGGAGACTAGCGTTGGCATTGTTAGTTTCGGAATTGATTTGTGTTAATATTTATTGATCACCATAGTTTTTGAAAACAAAAAATAAAGGTTAAGAATCATGAAAATTGAGATGATAAAAATTAAAATTTAAAACTTTTTTTCATTCAAGTAAAGGTCTTTATCTGCAAAAGGCGGAATGCCCAAACTGCAGATTTTTTCAGTTTGTTTTGATTTTTCCCGTTTTGTATTATGGGTTGAAAGATAAATTTTTAAATCGTTGACCAAAAATTTGTTGTTGTTTGTAATGTTGGGGACATAATGAAAATTATTTTTGGACGTAACTTAGGTGTTTGATAGCGTTACTTGAAAACAATTTTTGAAATTTGAGCATGGACCTTTAAAATGAATTTTTATAAATGGCAAATCCCCAAGCGTGTTAAGCCCTTTACAAAAAACAAAAAAGTTGTTGACTCATGTTATGAATGGGGCAAAAATTTTTGCTTAATTTTCTCAAAAACTTTCCCAAAATAACGGGGGTATTTGAAAAAAATTGACAAAATAGCAGGATAATTTTTGAGTTAATCTGCTAAAAAACCCCTCGAGCATTTTGGGAAATATGATAAAGATTTTTAAAAAAAACAAAAACATTAAAACAATTTAATCTTTTCAAACAAATAGGAACATAACTCAAAATTACCTATTGACCTCAAAAAAAAAATTTAATGCAAAAAAACACCAAAAAATGCCAATTATCGGGATGCGAAAACGATAATAATGTAAAAAATTTCCAAAAAAAACAAAACGAAAAAATACAAATAAAAAAAAAGAAAAAAAAAGAAAGAAAAAAAAATCAAAAGCAACTAGACTTCCCTTTTTTTTTAAAAGAAGAAATCAAAAAAAAAAAATGAAAAACAAGAACAAACAAAAAAACCAAAAAACGAAAATCAAACAACAATAACAAAAATAAAAAAACCAAAAAAAAACGTTTTTGTTTCCCTCAAAAAACAAAATTTCCAAATACTCAAAAACAAAAATTATTAACGTGCAGAAAAAAAAAGAAACAAACAAAACAGGAAAAAAAAAAAAAAAAATTCTGCCCAAAAAATGAGATCGATTTAAGGACAAGCATTATTAAAAATTGACTTTTTGGGGTTCGGCCCCGGGTGTCTAGGTTACATTTCTAAGCTTAACTACTCTACTGAACTTTAGGTTTAATTTTTTTAAATAATACCATTTTAACCTTTTTCCAACTTGGCCCCTTATTTGCAGTGAACTCGAATCCGACTTCCTCTATTTGCAGTAGAATACGAATGTGATTTCCTCTATTCGTATTTAAAATGCGAATCGTGATTCCTCATTGTAGTGAACTGCGAATGTGATTTCCCCTACTCAAATAGACTACAAATGTGTTTCCTCTATTCACGTAGAACTACGAAAAGTGACTTCCTCTTTTCCGTTGAATAGAATAGTGTTTCCTTATTCATGTAAATACGAATTTGTGATTCTCTATTCACGAGAACTACGAATAGTGATTTCCCCTAAAACGTAGAATACGAATAGTGTTTCCTTATCACGTAGAATACGAAAAGTGTTTCCTCTTTCCAGTGTAGTGTGTTAGTAGATAGCGTTGTTTCGTTTTCGCAGTATTTCTGCAATTGTGAATCAAATTGTTCATTTATTTAGGTTTTATGCAAATGCGGGTTCGTTTGTATTTGTAGTGTTTTGGGCCCCAAAGTATAAATAAAAATACAATATTATTATTATTTTATTATTATTTTTATTATTATTATTATTTTTATTATTTTATTATTATTTTTATTATTTTTTGTTGTTTTTGTTGTTGTTTTTATTTTTATTATTATTATTATTTTATTTTTTTTATTATTATATTTATTATTTTATTTTATTATTATTATTATTATTATTATTTTATTATTTTATTATTTTTATTATTTTTTTTATTTTATTATTATTTTTTTATTATGCTTTTCTTCTTCTTTTCTTCTTCTCTTCTTCTTCTTCTTCTTTTCTTCTTTTTCTTCTTCTTTTTCTTATTTTTTATTATTATTTTATTATTATATTATTATCTAATCATCTCATCATCATTATTATTTCTCTTCATCTCATCATCTTTTCATCTTCATCTGACAACATGTCAAAAATGAAAAAGTCAATTTAAATGGTTTACAGATCAAAAATTTGCCATGACCTTTCTTCTTGCCCCCCTCCTCCTCCCCCCTCCTCCCCTCCTCCTCCCTCCCTTTTTTTTTTCCTTTTCT
>NW_027628484.1:0-4026 GCF_034508935.2 Berghia stephanieae | reverse complement strand
AAATCGGAAAATGAAAAAAACCCGTCAATTCCCAAACCCCAAAAAAGGTAAAAAATCGTAAAATTTTTATTGTAAAAAAAATTTAAAAATTTGGGAAAAAAAAAATTTTTAATTTTTGGTGTTTTTTGGGGAACTAAAAAAATGATCAAAGTCGACTTTTTTTCATGAAAAAAAATGAAGTTTTCATAAAATTGTCGAAAACTCAAAATTTTGGAGAAACCCTTAAAATTTCACCCCAAAAAGGAAAAAAAACCCCAAAATTTTGGGAAAAACCCCCAAATTTTTATTTTTTGAACACTGAAAAATTGGGAACATGCAAAATTTTGCAAAATCATGAAAAAATTTTGAAGATTTCATAAAAATTGGGCAAATCAAAATTTTAAAAATGGGAAAAATTCCCCCCAAATTAAAAGGTAAAAAATCGAAAATTTAAAAAAATCCAAATTTTTAAAAAGAATTTAAAAAAAAAAAGGGGAACAAAAAAAAAACCCCAAAAAATTTAAACAAATTTAAAAAATTTCAAACTGGGCGAAATCGAAAATTTTAAAATTCGCAATTGCCCCCCAAAAACCCGTGTGGAAAATGCAAATTTCTTGTGAAAAAAACGAAAATGTCGAAAACCCAAAAAGAAAAAATGTTTGAAAAATTGGAACAAGAAAAATGATCAAAGTCGACTATTTCATGCAAAAAATCGAAGATTTTCAACAAATTGTCGAAAAATCAAATTTTGAGAAAATCGTCAAATTTTACCCCCCCAAAAAGGTAAAAAATCGAAAATTTGGAGCATACCAAATTTTAACTTTATATTGAACACTGTAAAATTAAGAACAGGCTAAATACGACAAGATCAAGCAAAAATTTGAAAATTCATCAAACTGTCGCGAAAATCGTAAAAATTTTAAAATTCGTTAATTAAAAACGTGTGGCAATCGTCCATAATTTTCGTTGTGAAAAAATCGTAACAGTCGAAAATCCAAAGTTTTTAACAGTTGAACATTGGGAACTAGAAGAATATGATCAATAGTCGACATTTCATGCAAAAAATCGAAGAATTTCATCAAATAGTCGAAAACGACGGAAATTTTGAGAAAGTCGTCAAATTTCACCCAAAAAAAGTTTTAAAAAAATCGAAAAATTGGAGCGATCCCAAATTTACTTTTTGAACACTGTAAAAAAAGGAACATGCAAAATATCGACGATCATGCAAAAATTTGAAGATTACATCAAACTGTCGCGAAATCAGAAAATGTAAAAAAAAGCGTCATTGCCACCCACTATCCATGTAGCACTCTGTCAAATTTTCGTTGTGAAAAAATTTCGAAAATCCCAAACATTGGACATTGAACTGATAAAATGATCAAAGTCGACTATTTCAAGCAAAAAATCGAAAGATTTTCATCAAATTGTCGAAAAATCCGATATTTGAGAAAATCGTCAAATTTTCACCCCAAAAGGGCAAAAAAATCGGAAAATTTGGAAAATCCCGGATTTTAATCTTTGGACCCTGTAAAAATTAGTAAACATTGCAAAATATCGACCAAGATCACATGCAAAAATTTGAAGATTTCATCAAAAGTTCGCGAAATCGGAAATTTTTAATACGCAATTGCCACCCACTAAAACAACGTTAGCAATATCCGTCAAATTTTTCGTTGTGAAAAAATCGCAAAATTTCGAAAATCCATAGTTACTTTGTGAACATTGGAACTAGAAAAATGTAATCAAAGTCGACAAATTCATGACAAAAAAAAGGATGGTCATCAACTGTCCGCGAAATCGTAAATATTCTAAATCGTCAATTTGCCACCCCTAAAACCTGTAGCCATCGTCCCAACCTTCATTGTAAAAAATCGAAAATTTCGAAATCCAAAGTTTTTACATTTTGAAAATTGGAAAAAGAAAAATGATCAAAGTCCGACTATTTCATGCAAAAAAATGAACGATTTCATCCAAATTGGTCGAAAACACTGAAATTGGAGAAAGTCTTCAAATTTTCACCTCACCCCGAAAAAGGTAAAAAAATCGAAAATTTGGAAAGATCCCAAATTTTACTTTTTGAACACTGGTAAAATTAGAACATGCAAAATATACGACAATATCATGCACAAAAGGTGAAGATTTCAACAAACGTCGCGAAAATCGAAAAGTAAAAAAATCGTCAATTGCCACCACTAACATGTACAATCGTCAAATTCTTTGAAAAAATCGAAAATTTCCCGAAAATCCAAAATTTTAACTTTTGAACATTGGAACAGAAAAATATCAAAGTTCGACTATCATGCAAAAAATCGAAGTTTTCATCAATTGTGGAAAACCGGAAATTTGAGAAGTCTCAAACAGTCATACTAGGTTTCGAAAAGTTTACCCAATTTTCCAAACGAAATTTTGCCAACGTTATTTGTGGGTGGGAAATTGACGATTCTTAAGAATTTCCCATTTTCGCGACATTATCAAATCGAAATCTTCAAATTCTTGCTGATCTTCGATTTTGCATGTTCTTAATTTTACATGTTCAAAAAGTTAAAATTTGGGATTTTTCCAAATTTTCGGGTTTTTTTTTACCTTTTTGGGGTGAAATTTGAAGACTTTCTCCAATTTCCGAGTTTTCGACAATTTTTTATGAAATCGTTATTTTTTTGCAAAAATAGTCGCTTTGATCATTTTTTTTAGTTCCAATGTTCACAAAATAAAACTATGGATTTTCGAAATTTTTTATTTTTTTTCACAATGAAATTTGACGATTGAAACCCTTTGGGTCTTGGGTGGCAATTGACGATTTTTTACATTTTTCCCATTTCGCGAACAGTTTGAGGAAATCCAAATTTTTCATGATCTTTTCGATATTTTGCATGTTCCTTCAGTGTTCAAAAAAAAGAAAAAATTTGGGTATGCTCCAAATTTTCCCATTTTTTTTAAAACCTTTTTTTGGGGGTGAAAATTTGACGGACTTTCTTTTAAATTTTCCCATTTTTTTTTCCCAATTTGATCCCAAAAAATTTTTCGATTTTTTTTGCATGAAATAGCGATTTGTCATTATTTTAGTTCCAATATTCACAAAGAAAAAAATTTGGATTTTCGAAATTTTTATTTTTTTTTACAAGAAAAAAATTTGACGATTGCTACAGTTTAGTGGGTGGCAATTTACGATTTTTTAAATTTTTTTGATTTGCGACGTTTGAGAAATCTTTAAAAATTTTTTGCTTTTATCTTTCGAATTTTGCATGTTCCTTTTTTTTAAGTGTTTCAAAAAAAAATTTTGGGGGTTTTCCAAAAATTTTTGATTTTTTTTCCTTTTTTTTGGGTGAATTTGACGATTTTCTCAAATTTCCGATTTTCGACAATTTTTCGATTTTTTTTTCATGAAAAAAGTCAAATTTGATCATTTTTTTAGTTCAATGTCCAAATTTAAACTTTTGGATTTTCGAATTTCGATTTTTTCACAACGAAATTTGACGATTTGCCCCAGTTTAGTGGGTGGGGAATTGACGATTTTTTAAAAATTTTCCGAAATTTTGCGAAAAAGTTTGATGAAATCTTCAAATTTTTTTTCATGATTTGTCGATATTTTGCATGTTCCTAATTTACAGTTTCAAAAAGTAAAATTTGGGGGGTTTTTTCCAAAAATTTTTGATTTTTTTTTTTCTTTTTGGGGTGAAATTTGACGATTTCTCCAATTTCCGAGTTTTCGACAATTTGAGAAATCGTTCTTTTTTTTTTTCTAAATAGTCGACTTTGATCATTTTTCTAGTTTCCAATGTTCACCAAAGTAAAACTATGGTTTTTTGAAAGTTTCGATTTTTTTTTCACAATGAAATTTGACGATTTGACCTGTAGGTCTAGTGGGTGGCAATTGACGATTTTTTACATTTTTTTCCCATTTTTGCAAAAATTTGATGAAATCTTCAAATTTTTTCCCCTGATCTTGTCGATATTTTTTTCATGTTCCTAATTTTTCATGTTTTAAAAAGTAAAATTTGGGTTTTTTCCAAATTTCGATTTTTTCCCTTTTTTGGGTAAATTTTTACG
>NW_027628483.1:0-4028 GCF_034508935.2 Berghia stephanieae | reverse complement strand
TGTTCCAGTTATATTGATTGTCGATGTTTCATTCTAGTTTCATTTGTGCAGAGTTAATAACTCTTATATTCTGTAGTTGTTGTTGATAGGTTCATTTTGTTAGGTTGATGCCATCGTAGCGGGGTTGTGGTACGTAGCCCAGGTGGCTATGTTGTTGTAATTATTATGATAAATACTAGTTATTTTTTATGCGTAGTTGTTATTGTTTTTGTTATTTTTTGTTTATCTTATTGCTGCTGAGGGATTATTGTTGTCGGTGGTCGTCGTCGTTTGTAGCTGTTATTGAATACGATCGTAGCCATCGTTAACATAATATTATAGCTTGCCACTAAAACCTCGAGGACTGGCAGTTTGACGTCATTTTTTAGGTTTGTGTTGCGTCCAGTGAGATGTCGTTAGTAGAGCTCATGGAAACAAGTTATTTCATTGGTTGAACTATTGAATACAACTCACGATTTGTTATCTATTGTGGCCAAAGGACTTGTCTTTGACGTCATTTCTTGGTCAGTGTCCGGCTATCAGGTAACGATGGCTACGGATGGAGGGGACAGTCCTTTAAATGAACGGAGATGTCAATGAAAACACAAACTTCTTCGTCTCTTGTATTTTAATTCTATTTTGAAATTACTTCTTCCCGAAAAAAGATTTTCGCTATTTTTAAATCACTCACCCCTAACACCGTCTATTCGTGTATTAGGCTATGGTTACGATTTAACAAAATTCTGAAAAAAATGTATGTGAAACATGATGACAGTGCTGGGCAAAGCAAGAAAGAAAATACAAGTCGGATAGCAGAACGCAAATTGGGAATGAGATTAGCGGAGGAATAGCGTCCCTTGATTGGACGTCACCCATAGTCTGTGACGTCACCGGCGGATAAAGTTATTAGAGAGAGAACGTCATATTGTGGTTGTGCGCATGCGTCTCTAGTCCTCGCTTCCGTAGACACTTCACCGAAAGCGGGACGAGAGAGACGCATGCGCAAAACCATGTTGACGTTCTCTCTGTAAAGTGATGTCCAATCAAGGGACGCTACTCTTCCGCTAATCTCATTCCCTTTTATCATGGGCTTGCTTCACGCTGCTGTAATATTATGAATTGGTTTGAAATTTATAACAACAGTCAAATGGAAAGGAAACTTCAATTAAATTAACCCAAAAAAAAAACATATACTATGGACGTTTCGGGTTTCCCCTTTGTCAACAAAAACACGATGAATGAAAAGGCCAAAGACGTTGATTTGATTGAAAATTCAGAAAAGTGAGTGGGAGCAGGCACTTTGTATTGATGATAATAAGAAATGAAGTGAGTAGGAAAGTGCCAGAAGACGATACAAGAATAAAAATTTCGCGGCGGCGATGGGGGGAGGGGGCTCCAACTCGCGGCCCTACTGGTACGACAACTCCGCTGGCCAGAGAGATCGTGACTCTACCGTTTGAGCTATCACCACCCCCCCCCCAATAAAAAAAATTCTCTTCAAACTCGTTGTCTATCTTGAGCCACTCTCCCCGACTTCTTGAGGTCACAGTTATCTCCCTGTCCAGGCGGAGTTGTCGTTACAAGTAAGGTCGCGGGTTCGAGCCCCCATCGCCGCTGCGAAGTTTTTATTCTCTGTTGTCTTCTGGCACTTTCTGCACACTTCATTTCTTGATTTGATTGAAAGCATTTCCATAACAACAATGGCCCCATTAACAAATTTGGCTTAATAGACCTGTAAATTAGTACGCTTTGCCTTGTGGCTTTATGAAAAATAAGATTGTTGAAAAAAGGAATTTAGAACCGGAAGCCAGGAAGATGTGAAGTTTTTTAATTGTCTAGACGTTAATTAGGATTTATTGTTACCTATTTATCTTTCTAATTATTTCTTATCCTTCACAATGGACAAATGAATGTGAGCTGTCGATTAAAGGGGAGGCTTATATCTCTTTCCACTCTCATATTGTTTTTATCTCTCTGTATCTCTCTCTCTCTCCCACTCTCTCACTCTCTCTCTCATCACTCTCACTCACTCTCACTCTCTCACTCTCTCATTCTCTCTCTCACTTTCTCTCTCTCTCTCACTCTCTCTCTATTTATCTTTATCTATCTATCTATCTATCTATCTATCTATCTATCTATCTATCTATCTCAAACCCTCTCTTTCTCTCGTTGTCCACCTCTCTCTATTTCTCTCTCTCTCTTCTCTCTCTCTCTCTCTCTCTCTCTCTCTCTCTCTCTCTCTCTCTCTATCTATCTATCTAGCTATCTATATATATATCTATCTATCTATCTATCTATATATCTATCTATCTATCTTTCTCTTCTTATTCCATCTATCTATTTCTATCTCTATCTCTCACATACACTCTCCTTCTCTCTCTCTATCTCTCTCTCTCTCTCTCTCTCTCTCTCTCTTTCTCTCACTCACTCTATTTCTTTCTCTTTCTCTCACTCACTCTATTTCTCTCTCTCTTTCTCTCACTCACTCTATTTCTCTCTCTCTTTCTCTCACTAATCTCTCTCTATTTTTCTCTCTCTATCTCTCTCTCTCTCTTTCTCTCACTCACTCTCTCTCTTATTATCTCTCTGTCTTTCTCTCACTCACTCTTCTCTCTCTATTTCTCTCTCTCTCTCTCTCTCTCTCTCTCTCTCTCTCTCTCTCTCTTCTCTGAACCCCTGAATGTGCCTTATGCATCAATCTGGTGTTTTTTATTGGAATGTTTAATGTAAAAAAACAGGGTCCCGATAGCTCAGTTGGTAGAGCACTCGCTTCACACGCAAAGAGACCGAGATCGATCTCGGGTGAAGACGAGAATTTTTTATGACACCATTGACCCACACTGCAATGATTGGGTAGCTAACTCTGCTAGATCTAGCGGAAAGTACTACTTTGCTATCTTCTTATCCATTGGATAGCAACCAATTGTTATTGTCCTTTTCGCGCTATAGAAAACCGGTATAAACTCCAGAACCATTTATCTCATGGCTCTGAAGGACTACTTTGTCATATCATATAATTGTCATATCCCCTAACAGGCGTCATGTCTCGTTCTACATGGTAGGTTTCGCTGTTGGTCAGGGACCCCTTTGTAAAGCGCTTTGAGCACGCTTAGTGGATATGGCGCTATATAAAAGCTCAGATTTTTTAATTATTTTTTTTTGGGGGGGGGGGGTGTTAATAATATTGTTCACTTCAATCTCAATATAAGATAAATTACGTAAAGCTACGCGTTCAAGAGCTGTGATAACGTGAAGGAAGGGCTCCAGTCGAGAAGCAGATCCAACGCGGAAAGTGTATTTGTTATTTCGAATGTATAATGTAGGCATTTGAGTGTATTCCTCTTTGTTGGATTTTGTGCTTGTGTCCGGATGAGACTTATAGGTGATCTCAAACTAAGTACATTGGTGGTATGCTCTTGGAATCTACATCTGATCCCTATTTGTTCCAGTTCCCCTATGTCTTACTTTTTCTTGGATGCTTTAATTGTAATTCTAGAACGTTTTACTATCCCATTTTCTTCTTTTTACTGGCGCTGATATAACCTTATGTCTTGCAAGCGCCGTAAAACCTTAAAAACAAAAACAAACAAAAGTGGAGCTATATATGGGCCCATCCTTAGAGAGTCAGTATCCAACATCCTAATGAAAGAGTGAAAATAGAAAAGCTTCGTATGGGAACAAAACAGACAATGAGTCTACCCATACGAAGTCTTTCAATTTTCACTCTTTCGTTAGTATTTTACGATCACGGCTTCAGGCAGCCCTTACCGTTTTCTACAGTATCCAACATCACACGTCAGCCACTCCTTGTGGAATAAGGCCGAGTGGCCGCTGGAAGTGTAACATAAAGAACTGGAAAGTCTACGCGAAAGGTGCCGGACAAGGCAAGAAAAGAAAGAAAATACAAGAAGAAAAATAAACCTCGACTTAATTTTTGGGATAGTTTTTTTCTTCTTTGTATTTTTCTTTCTTTAAAAACATAAACAAATGAATAAAATTCCCCTTTTTTCATCCCATAGGGGAAATTTGTCTCTAGGGTCTATTCCCAA
>NW_027628482.1:0-4037 GCF_034508935.2 Berghia stephanieae | reverse complement strand
ACTAAGAGGAATACACTAAAATGTTTACAAATATATTATGATATGTAAACAAAACATAATACATACATAACAGAGAGGTTATTTACAAGAAAAAAAAAAAATCATTTCCCAAAACGCTTAACTATACTTTGACTGTTTCCCCTCTCACCAAGGATATCCGTCAGGGGCCATGACAAATCCAAGTAATCTCATTCCAAGACAAAGACAGATATAGGGGGATGAAGACAGTAAGTATCTCCCTGCCCACTATGGGACGTCTGGAAGCCCACCTAATTAAAGTCTTAGCATGTCCTATAATTTCACGAATAAAGAAAGAGGGACGAAGGACCCTCACCTCGATCATTAACCAATGCAGCTCGACAAAGAAATAATAGCGCGTGATGTGTACATATGTAACACACGCATGCTGACGTCATGACACATTGCCCGGGCATTTTAATGGCTAACAGCGCATGTGATGAGCGTTGACCAATCAAAATCATTCATTTGTAAAGTTGTCAGGGAATACCCTAGACTTGTTTACAGTTTTCAAAGTTCATTATTGGTTGAACCATGAAAATGTGGAAACAGTCATGCTCTCTCTGAGATAAATAAAGGCACGCCCTCTTAGATGGTATTGGTTGAGGAAAAGACTTAATATTACTAAGTCTTGGAAATGGTTGCTCTCTGAGAGAAAGTCAACTGTCGTTTTGAATTTGTCATTGATAGTTGCTTTTTTAAACTTTAAATTTATATATCTTATCCTCAATATTTATTTCTAATTATTATGTTTTCATGTAGAAAAATGATTGTAGTTTCTGACACAACCAAAAACTGAAATTTGATCATTTTGACCATTCCCACTTTAACACCGGTTTTCTTCATTTTCCAAATCCCGACTTAATACCGCTTCGAGGCGTAGGGTCACATATGTTTCTCTCCTCCTCCTCCTCCTCCTCCTCCTCCTCCTCCTCCCCTCCTACTACTACTACTACTACTACTACTACTACTACTACTACTACTAACTACTAACTACTACTGCTATTACTAATACTACTACTACTAATACAACTACTACTAATATGTCTTTTATCTTTCATTATTTTCTGGTAGGGTCTGTTCCTTCACACGCTGAGCTTTTCTTATCAACCCGATCAATCCCTTGGGACAACATACCCACTACCCACTACTTTTTTATTCTCTATTCTCTTCCGGCACTTTCCTACTCAGTCCATCTCTTGTTGTTAACGTTTCATTCATACTGCAACCACCATTGAGTACAGAAGATACAAGTTACTTTGCATTTTTTCATTTGTTTTCCACGTTAATTTGTGTATTGTTGCGCTGACGAAGGGTTTGTACCCGAAACGTCCATTGTCTGTTTTGTTCCCATACGAAGCCTCTCCATTTTCACTTTTTCGTGAGTATTCCCTACCGTTTTCTACTTTTACATGCTATTGTGACGTTTGGATGTATTGAAAGGTGGGCTGGGCCGATAAAATTATTTACACAATAATGTGAAACTTGTGTGTGCTGGCGTAGACTGGGGAAAAACCTACATTATTTTGCTCAGTTACAGATCAATCAAAATAACCAACGCCCAAACATTAAAACCTCAATCTTGCTTAATAGATTTTTGACCATATTGGAGGTTATCTTAATTCATCAATACAGTGTAATCCTGATATTGGAGTTGACTTTTAGAGTGTTGACTATATTCGGAACCACCGTATCATTTTGCCTTAAGTTTGTTCTTTTAAAAAAATTCTGGTCAAATGAAAATAATCTGTTTTGTCAGTGTACTACACCTATGATATTTACCAAAAGCGCTGATGAAACAATAAAAACTGCACCTTTAGAAAGGCCCATTGACATTATCTATTACTCTACTCATTACGCAAAATCCCCGTTTGAATTGCGTTTTGATTATGATTTTCTTCAGAATCCTCACCAGTTCTAAGCTATTGCTGTAACTTCTCTTTTGATAAGTGGAAGGCAAGTAGATAACATAGTTGGATGAATTAAGGAAGGAATTGTGACAAAAAGTAACAATAATATAATACCTGTATAAGGTTCGATAAACACACATCCACAAGTCGTGGGGAATGAGTTGCTCCATGCTTAATGTATTTCCTCATCAGGGAAAATTGAGCTAATTTTCATGCCATACCTTATATTACAAGTTAGCAGTTAGATTTCCTTTTTATTACAAGGATTCGGACAGGTAATCGTATACACCTGAGTCGAGTAATGCATTGCATGAAAAGCAGCTTATCAAAGGTCAAAATGCCGGGCCATAGTTTTGCGGTAACTGACTAACCAATTTTCGCCTACGACAATAGGAAATATTATAATATATTCAGCTGACACAATTGATATGAGAAATCTAATTATCGCACAGTGTTGTAGCAAATGTCAAGCACGTGTGTCCAGAATGAAATGTGTAGCACGACTAACTCAAACACACAATGAATTGATTTGCAGTCTTACCGAAGTAGAGCAACATGCAGTTGAAAATCTAACGAGCTAAAGTTTGAGGTTAAAGTATTTGTCATTAGCTATTATTGGCAAGTCCAGGAAGGTGAACATGAAAATGAATCCAGTTAGCGCAATTTATTAATATGTGTATGTGTGTGTTTGTCATCATCATCACTATGATGTGGTGGTGATGGTGGTTCTAGTTGAAGTACTGGCAGTAGTGATGATGATGATGATGATGGTGGTGGTTGTAGTAGTAGTGGTAATGAAGATGATGTGGTGTGGTTGTGGTTGTATTAATATTGACAGGAAGGGGGGGGGGGGGGGGTATCCTTGGAACATTTTAACCTCACTGGAATTTGACAGAAGTTGCCCGGAACCCGACATTTTTTGCTCCTGACCGGATTTTTTTCCGGTGATTCCGGACTTTTGAAATCACTGAATTTGGCATGGGCTTAGAATATACATTTGATATTGTACATACAAATGTTTGACATAATCCAATCATTACTTTTGTAGTTATTCATTACTATGTAAGATGTCCTTAAAAAAAATAAAACTCAAAAAAAAAAAAAAAAAAGAATGCCGACAATTTGACGACACTTCTCACTGTTTGAAGAATTTTTGATATTTAAATAAAGAATCAATGAAATAAGTAATATTTATGAGACATTTTTTGTCCAAAAGTTAGAGAAGGGTTTATAATTTCAATGTACAGTTTTGAAACTATGTGAAGCCGGGTGGGCAGGGAAAGAAATATCAAGAAACAGGATGAGAGAGGAAGAGAAAGAATGAGAGAGTCAAATATACACACACTGACACACAAACACACACACCACACACGCACACACACGTGAGAGAGTGAGAAAGAGAAAGAGAGAGAGAGAGAGAAGAAGAAGAGAGAGAGAGAGAAGAGAGAGAGAGAGAGAGAGAGAGAGAGAGAGAGAGAGAGAGAGAGATGAAGAAAGAGAGGAGCGAGAGGGGGAGGAGAGAGAAACTGCTTGTGCATTAAGAGGGCGGGAGGGAAATAGAGTAAAGATTGAAGCCTGACTGTATAATTGTTTGTGGTGTGTGTGTGTGTGTTGTGTGTGTGTGTGTGTGTGTGTGTTTGTATGTGTGAAAGAAACAAAAGGGAGACGGATATAGTGAGGTAGACATGAAGAAAGGGATGGAGGCGGAGCAAAGAATTGTAGGGATAGTTTAAGAAAGCATTTATTTGTTTCAAAGTAAGTCACAGTCAATCAACTGGAAACATTTTGACAAATGAGATTGCAATAAAGAAATGCTGGTCAAATTATTCATTGCATTGTTTCCATTTTGAATCAGATGACAGCTTGAGGAGGAGGGATTGGGGCTTATTGTGCAATGACTTACATGAAAACATGTTATTGAATCTCTCAAGTTTTTCTTAGCGTTCACCCACATTTTTGATTGTCTAAAAAGACTCCCCTCCCCCCTTCTTACAGTATACAAAAACAAGCACGGCAAAACGAACATCTCTCTCTCTCTCCTTTCTCTCTCTCTCTCTCTCTCCTCTCTCTCTTCTCTCTCTCTCTCTTCTTCTCTCTCTCTCTCTCTCT
>NW_027628481.1:0-4035 GCF_034508935.2 Berghia stephanieae | reverse complement strand
ATTGCTTTTTGGTTATAAACCCAAAATACTGGCGGCAGAAAAGATTTTCGGTGTTCTCTGTTTTCGTTAAAATAGAGAAAGGGCGCCCACTTCTTTCTGACTTTAAAAATTTATGGTTTGTGGATGATACGGGTTCATTTAAATTTAGTTATTTTATTTATAAAAATTTTCTCGTAAAAAAATCTACATCGTAAACTTCTTTATATGCTTTTTAATGGTTTTTTTTAATTTATTTGAATTTATTTTTTCCCTTTTTCCAGGTAAGAAAATTGCCCCCCCAAGTTTTTATAAAAATGAAAAAACACTTTCGATTAGCTTAAAAAATTAATTGCAGAGGGTTTTATCTATTTTTAAACTGAGAGATTTTTCGATAAAAAATAGGTACGTTGCACATTTTATCCCTAATTATTTTAAGTGTTCACCCCAACTTGAGTGTCTCAATCGTTACACCAAGGTATTTGTAGTGAGGGAAATCGCTGGACGAATTGGTCCTTTAATTTTAACGGGTTTTATCGGTTCCTTCACTCTCCTAAAGTCAATCACTAGCTCCTTTGTCTTGCTTATGTAAGCTCTAGTGGTGGGCATCACACCAAGACACAAATCTATCAATTTCTTGCCTATAAGCCACTTCGTTGCCATTTTTTATGATGGCCTTGAAGAGCGGTGTCATCTGCAAACTTTATTAAAGGAACATCAGGTTTTGACTTCTACAGTCATTCGTGTATATTGTGAATAAATACAGGGGACAATACACAACCTTGAGGACACCAGTATTTGTATTTTTACAGGAAGATTTGTTTTGCCCTAATTGAACTATTGTCTCTCTCCGTAAGAAATTCGAGCACCCAAGCAAATTATATACTTATTTAAATTCAGACTAGTCAATTTTTGAACAACCAAACTGAGGTTGCATTGTATTGAACGCTGAAGAAAAATCTGCAAAAAGCAATCTGCAAATAGCTTCTAGCGTGATCTAGATGCCTGTAGATGTTGTTTGTAAACAGCAAATGGCATCCTCTACGCCACGTCCTGGTTTGTAAGAAAATTTGATGACTATCACTCAATGGCATAAACTGATTCCTAATTTTAAAAAAACAATTTTTCTAAAGATTTCATGACTATTGAAGTCAGTGCAACGGGTCTGAGATCGTTCATAGTTTCAAGTTTTTTCTTTTTTTGGAACAGGAATAATTTTCCCCGAATTTTTCCAAATTTCAGGGAATTGAAACGCATTGGAGGGACCAGTTAAAATATGTGTATAAATGGGGCCCCGAATTCAGTACGCATTGGTTGGTGTTGATTGGAATCCCCCAATTTTGGTCTGTGAGTCATTGGATAGTCAGTCAATCAGGTTGTTGTTGATTGGAAATTCCTCGTCTTGGTCTATAAACGTCATTTGACATCAATAGGAGGAGGTGAAAGACGTAGAAGAAATGAATGTCTGACCAGGTGGGGAAGAGGTTTTCAAGGACATGTTGAAGGTAGAGGAGGTCGAGGAGGGGAGGAGGAAGATGATTAATGATGATGATGATGATGATGAGGAGGAGGAGGAGGAGGAGGGAGGGGAAAGGAGTGGGAAAGGGGAAATGATGGTGATGATAATGATGATGATGATGAGAAGGGGGAGGAGGAGGAGGAGAGGGGAAAATGATTGTGATGAATGATGATGATGATGATGAGGAGGAGGAGGAGGAGGAGGAGGGGGAGGAGGAGGAGGAGGGGGAGGAAGATGAGGTGATGATGATGATGATGATGATGATGATGAGGAGGAGGAGGAGGAGGGGAGAGGGGGGAGGAGGAGGAGGTGGAGGCAAAGGAGTAGGAGTGGGAAGAAGAGGAAGATGATGATGATGAGGAGGAGGAGCAGGAGGAAAGAGGAGGAGTAGGAAGAGAAGGTGACGAAATAGTATAAAAAATGCATGTACAGAGTTGAAATGTGTCCCAGGTACGATATAAGGAGGAGATAGAGAAGGATTAAGGGGGGGGGGGGAGAGGGAGAAGGTGAGGGAATCAAAAAAGGAATGTCGAGGGTTAGAAAGTAGAATTGTGAACCACGTGATTACCTGATTACACCTTTTGTTTTTAGTGATATTGTTTGCTATGGGGGTTAGGGCAAACCTCACAACACCCAAACCAGCCGTGTACCAACACACAAATTTCGGGGAAAAACCCTTTGAACGTTTATAATATAGTTGATTGATATAATTTAGGAGAACTAATCTTTGAAATGGCTGTCTAAAAAAAGATTAACAAAGAGCTGAGTGACGTTTTTTCGTTCCTTCTATTCAAGATCTAGAAATGTTACAGTGAATGACATCATCAATTGGATGGTGAAAAGGTCAGTTTTTGATCAAAAATGAATTCTTGTCATAAATGTTTTAAATCAATCCCTTTTTTTTACATCCTTGGGAAATATCAAAGCTTAATTTCACTTCTAATTTTTTTAACAGCTGGTTATGTTGAAAAAAAGAAATGAAAATTTGAGAAAAGTTGCGGATACCTTTCCCATACATCTGACCATAACTTCATGAAAAATCGCCCAATTTTTCTTCAAATAAAAAATTTAAAATGCCCCGGGGAGAACATTCGTTCAGAAAATGTCACACAAAAAATGCAAATCCAAAAATTTCACCTTCCGACTGATGACGTCATGCACTGACACATTTAAACGAAGAGAGAGAATTTTACGACCATCCAAATTGGCACTTGAAGTCGGTGACTACAACTATTTTTTGTATTTAAGCACCTTGGTTGTTTACGTTGGCAATCATAGACTTATACAACAAGAATGCCCCACGAGCCTCTTTTTAAGTCCAAAAACTGATGATGATCTAAATTTGTTTTTTAAGTCAAGCTAGATTGATGTGGGGCTAAGTTGTGTCAAGTATCTTAAAATTTTTGATTCTTTCTTTTCCTCTCTCCCCTTCTCTCTCTCTCTAACTCTTCGCTCTCTCTCTCCTCTCTTCCCTCTCCCCCTCTCTCTCTCCTCTCTCTTTCATGCCCCTGTGGTTTTGTTGTATCGGTAAAAAACTTAAGTTCAATAGTAAAACGGAAAGGCTATGTGGTCTAGTGGTATGAACACTCGCTTTGGATCGGAAGGTCCTGGGTTCGAACTCGCTCGACGCATAGTTGAGTCCTTGAAAAAGCCTCTTTATTCACATTCTCTCACCGTATGGGTTTTGAAAATAGTCCCTACCCGGGGCCCCGTTAACAGCGATTCTCTTTTGGGGAAAAAAACTGTTTAACGCTACAGGCTCATTCTCGTTCTGGTTAGTGTTGCTTTTTGGTAAGGATCCGTTGTAAAGAACTTTTGAGCACGTTTAGGGATTTTTGCTCTAGTTAAAAATCGAAGTTTAAAAAAAAAAATAACTGTAACCTTCTATCTTCTATTTCAGTCTGGGGGAACTAATTGCTTTCAGCGTCTTTTATTCTTGGGAATTTCTTGTTTTTGGTTGGAAAAAACACCACACACACACCCAACCCCACACCAACCCAATATATTATTTTTTATATATTATATATACACACACATACCACACTCGTAAAGAGGTTGAGTCAATTTAAACAGTCTGTATTGGTGGAACGTTTCGATTTTAAATACGGGTTGATTATGTAATGTTGACGTAGGTTCGATTTCGTTCATTAGAATAGAAATTTTCTCTCTCCTCCTTCTCTCCTTTTCCCTCTCTCTCTCTACCCCTTTCTTCCCCCTTCTCTCTCTCCTCTCCCCCCTCCCACTTTCCCCTCTCTCTCTCTTTTTCTCTCCCTTTCTCTCTCTTTTTTTCTCTCTCCTTTCTTCTCTCTCCAACTTTTTCCATTTTCCCCTCCAAAATTCACATACACCCACTAAAAAAAACAATTATGATAGTATGTGGGTGGGGTGTGTGTGTATTTTTTGTTTTTTGTTGTTTGTGTGTTTGTTTTAAAAAAATATATGTATATATTATATATATTACCTACCTATCTATCATTTCCATCTCTACGGGGAAAAAGTTGATTACCAAAGATAAGATGGATACCCAATTTCCTTTGTGT
>NW_027628480.1:0-4037 GCF_034508935.2 Berghia stephanieae | reverse complement strand
TTTTTTTTTTTTTTTTTTTTAAAAAAAAAAAATTTTTTTTAATTATTTTTAAATTCCCCTTTTATTTTCCCCCTTTTTTAAAAATGACTTTTAAAAAGGACAAAATTCCCATTAAAAAAGGAAAAAACGTAAAATCCCAAAAAAAATTTTTGAGTTTTGGAAAAAAAAATTTTTAAAAAAAATTTTCCCCCTTTAAAAAAAACCCCAAATTTTTAAAAAAAGAAAACTAATTTTAAAAACCCCCAAAAAAATTTTTTAAAAATTTTCAAGACAAAAACCCAAAACAAAAAAACTAAAAACCCCTTTAAAAATTAAACTTGACTTTTTTTTCCCAAAACCCTATTTATGTTTTTTTTCACGAATTGGTTTTAAAAAATAAAAACATTTAAATTTAAATTTTTTATTTTTTAAAAAATTTTTTTAAAAAAATTTTTGGGGGAATCAAAAACCTAAAAAAAAAAAAAAAAAAATTTTTAAAATTTCCTTTTAACCTTTAAATTTTTTTTAAAACCCAACCAAAAAACCCCCAAAAAAAATTTTTTTTGAAAAAAAGATTTTTCATTTTTGTTTTCCCCAAAATTTTTTAAGCCCCCAAAGGGGCCCTTTTTTTTAAGAATTTAAGAAAAGGGTCTTTTTCTTTTGTTTATTTTTTCCTTTTCCCCTTTTCCAAAATTTTTTTTAAAAAAATTTTTTAAAAATTTAATTTTTTCCTAAAAAAAGACAATTTAAAAAAAAAATTTTTTAAAAAAGGGATGAAAAAATTAAAAAAAAAAATTTTAAAAAAGGTATATAAAAAATTTTTAAAATTTTTAAAAATTTAAAAAAAAAAAAACACTAAATTAAAAGCCCCTTTGAAAAAATTTTTAACCCCCCTTAAATAAAAATTTTCCCTGAGAAAAATTTCCCCAAAAGATTTTAAATTTATTAAGCTTTTTCCCAATTTAAATTTTTAAAAATAAGGGCTTTTAAACAAAACCCTAAAAAATTTTTTTTTTAAAAAAAAAATTTTTTGATCCTAAAAAGGGGGGGGAAAAAAAAAAGGGGGGGGTGGGGGGGGGGAAAAAAAATTAAAACCCACCCCTTGGGAAAAATAAAAACCTAAATTTTTTTTTGGGGGCCCTTTAAAAAAAAAAATAAAATTTTTTTTTTTAAAAATTTTTAAAATTTAAAAAAAAAAAAAAATTTTTTGGGTTTTTTTTTAAAAATTTTAAAAAACGGGGTTTAAAAAATTTTTGGAAAAAAAACAGTTCCCCCCCCCCCCAAACCCCTTTTCGTTTTTCCACATTTAAATTTTTGGGAAATAAAAAATAAAAACCCTAAAAACCCCCTTTTTCTTTTTGAAAAAAAAAAGGGGGGGGTTTTTTTTTTTTAAAAAAACCAAAATTCCCCAAAAAGGAAAACCCTAAGTTGGGCCCCTAAAAAATTTTTCCCCTTTTTTTGGAAAAAAAATTTTGGGAATTTGGCCCACCCAAAAAAAAAAAGGGGGGGGGGGTTTTTTTTTTTTTGGGGGAAAGGGGTTTTGGTTTTTTTTTTGGGGGGGGGGGGGGGGGGGGGGAAAAAAATTTTAAAACCCCCCCTTTTTTTTCCTAATTTTAAAAAAAAGGGGCATTTTTTTTTAAATTTTAGCTTTTTAAATTTTTGGGGGGGTTATTTTTTTTCCCCCCCCCCCTTTTTTTTTCCTTTTTTAAAACCAAAAAAAACCCCCCCTCTCAAATTGAATTTGGGGCCGAACCCCTTTTTGGAAAAAAAAAATCAAAAAACCTTTTTGGGGAAAAAAAATAAATAAATTTATTTCTTTAAAAAAATTTTAAATGGAAAAATTTTTAAAAAAAGGAAAAATTTCTCGTTTGTTGGGTTTTTTTTTAAAAAAAACCCCGGGCCCAAATTTTTTAAAAAGAAAATTTTTAAATTTTTTAAAAAATTTTTTTTGGGCCCTTTATTTTTTGAATTTTTTAAATAAAAAAAAAGGTTTTTAAGAATTTTTTTTTTTATCAAAAACCCTTTTCCATTTTAAAAAAACCAATGTTGGGTAGGGCCAATTTTTAAAATTTACTTTAAAACCCAATTGAACTGGGAACTTTTTCCCCTTTTTTAATTTTTAAATAAATTACAAAATTTTAAAAGGTTTTTTTAAACAAAAACCCTTTATTTTTCCCGTTTCTTGAAATTAAAAAATTTGAAAAAATTTTTAAAAAAAATTAATTTTTAAATTTTAAAAAAATTTTGGGAAATGTTTTTTAGTTGGGTTTAAATTTTTAAATTTTTTAAAAAAAATTTTTTAAAATTTTTTAACTTTTTTTCCCTAATTTTAAAAAGAACCTTTTTGAAAACAAAAGAAAAATTAAATTTGTAAAATTTTTTTTAAAAAAAAAAAGTTTTTTTTTTTTTTTTAAGAAAAAACGGGGTTTCTTTTTTTTTTTCTCTTTGCAAAGGGTTTGTTTTTGGGTTTTTAATTTAAAAAAAGGGAATTCAACCCAAAGAACTTTTGGGGTTTTTCCCCCTTTCTTTTTGGGGCAAATTCCCTTTTTTTAAAAAATTTTTAAAAATTTATTAAACCTAATTTTCCCAAAAATAAATTTTAAACCCCTTTTTTTAAAATTTGGGGGAAAATTAAATGAAAAAAAATAGGAAAGGGGAAAGAAAAATTTAAATTGTAAAAAAAATATTTTTTTAATTTTTATTAAAAAAAAATAAAAAAATTTAAAAAAGGGAAGAAAAAATTTTTAAAGGAAAAAGGAAAAAAAAAAAAGTTTTAAAAAAGGGAAAAAAAAAAAGGGGGGGAAAAAAAAAAAAAGAAAAATTTTGGGGGAAAAAAAAAAAAATTTTTCCAAATTTTAAATTTTTTTTTTTTGTTTGAAACCCAATTTGAAATTTTTTTTTAAAAAGTTTATTTTCCTCCCAAAAAAAACCCCCCCCCCCCCCTTTCCCCCTTTTTGTTTTATAAAAATTTTTTCCCCCCTCCCTTTTTCCCCCTCCCCCATCCCCTTAAAAAAAACCCCCCCCTACCCCTTCTCCCTTTTCCCCTTTTTTCCCTTTTTCCCCCCTTTTTTTTTCCCACCGGGGGGTTTTTTTTAAAAATGTTCCCAACATCATTTAATATTTTTAAAATTAAAAAAAAAGGGTTTTAAAAAATTTAAAAAAAAACCTTTTAAAAAAAGGGAAAAATTTAAAAAAACCCTTTTTGGCCCCTTTTTTAAAATTTAAAAAAAAACCCAAAAAATTATTGTTTTGGGGGGTTAAAAATTTTTTTTCCCCTTTTAATTTTTTAAATTTTTTTAAAAATTTTTAAAAAACAAAAATTTTTTAAAATTTTTATTTTTTAAAAAAAAAAAAAAAATTTCTTTCAACCCCCTTTTTTTTTTAAAAATTTTTTTGGGAAAAAAAAAACCCTTAAAAATTTTTGATTGGGGTTGGGGCAAAAATAAAAAAAATCCAGAATTTTATTTTTTTTTCCTTTGGGGACTTTTTTTTTTCCCAAAAAAAACCCCCCAAAAAACCCCCCCCCCCCCTTCTTTTCCCCCAAAATAAAGGCCAAAAAAAAAAGGGGAAAATTTTTTTTAAAAAACCAAAAAATTCCCCTGAAAAATTTAAAAGCCCTTTTTTAAAAAAACCCCTTTTTGAAAATTTTTTTTGGGGGGTTTTAAAGGGGAACCCTTTATTTTTCGTTTTTTGTTTTTAAAATTGGAAATAAAAAATTTTACAAAAAATTAAAAGGGGGGCCCTTTTTTAAAAAAATTTTTCCTTTTTGGGGAGCAAGGTAAGGGGAAAATAAAATTAAGGGGAAAGGGGCCCCCAAACCAAATCCCCAATTTCTTTTTTTTTTTAAAAAAAAAAAATTTCTTCCTAAAACAAAAAAAAAAAAAAAAGCCCTTTTTTAAATATCCCTTTTTACCCTTACCCCAAATTTTTTTTAAAATTTAAATTTTTCCCTTAATTTTTTTGTTTTTATGCATAAAATCCCATTTTAAAAAAAATATTTTTTTAATAATTTTTAAAAAAAAAAAGGGGGGCAAAAAAATTGAAAATTGGGGTTTGGG
>NW_027628479.1:0-4038 GCF_034508935.2 Berghia stephanieae | reverse complement strand
AAAAGTAGAATTTTTGGGATTTTCCCAGATTTTTTTTTTTTAACGTTTTTTTTTTTGGGTGGGGAAAATTTGAGGATTTTAAAATTTCGAGTTTTCAAAAATCTGATAAAATTTAAAATTTTTGCTTAAAATGTCGACTTTGAGCATTTAGGTTTTAAAAATGTAAAAAATTAAAATTTTATTTTAAAAATTTTTTGATTTTTCCTTTTTATGGTGAAATTTGACGATTTTTTCTTTTTTTTCCCGAGTTTCAACGAAGAAAAAAATATCGAATTTTTGCATGAAAGAGTCATTTTGGTCTTTCGGATTCAAAATTTTTCGGAAAGTAGAATTTTGGAGTTTCCAGTTTTTTCTTTTTTTTCCCGTTTTTTTTTTTTGGGGGGGGGGGGGGGGGGAAAATTTGGTTTTTTTCAAATTTGAGTTTTCGAAATTGATGAAAATCTTAAAATTTTTGTTTGAAATAGTCAACTTTGAGCTTTTAGGTTTTACGATAAAAAAATTAAAAAATTTTATTTTGGGAAATTTTCTTTTTTTCCACGTTTTATGGGAAAATTTTACGATTTTTCAATTTCCAGTTTCAACAGTAGATAAAAATCGAATTTTGCGAAAAAGTCCTTTTTGGCTCTTTCGGTTTCACATGTTAGAAATAAAATTTTTGGGATTTTCCAGTTTTCTTTTTTTTTATTTTTTTTTTTGGGGGGGGGGGGGAATTTTTGGGGATTTTCAAATTTCGATTTTTTCGAAATCTGATGAAATCTTAAATTTTTGTTTGAAATAGTCACTTTGAGCATCTCAGGTTTTACAAGATAAAAAATTAAAAATTTTTGGGATTTTGAAATTTTTTGATTTTTCCAGTTTTATGTAAAAATTTTTTGCGATTTTTTAAATTTTCCCATTTTTAAAAACGTATGATAAAATTCGATTTTGCATGAAAGACCCTTTTGGATCTTTCGAGTTTCACTGTTCAGGTAGAATTTTGGAGTTTCCGATTTTTTCATTTTTTTAACTTTTTTTTTTTTTTGGGGGGGGGGGGGGGGGGGAAATTGAGGGTTTTTTTCAAATTTCCGGTTTCGAAATTGATAAAATTTCAAATTTTGTTTGAAAAGTCGCTTTGAGCTTTTGGGTTTTTCAATGTCAAAAATTAAAATTTTGGTTTTTAAAATTTTTTGATTTTTCCCGTTTTATGGTGAAATTTTGACGTTTTTTTAAAATTTTCGATTTTCAACGTAGATAAAATCATCGCATTTTGCATGAAAAGAGCCCATTTTGAGCATTTTCGAGATTACAATGTTCAAAAAAGTAAAATTTTTGGGAGTTTCCAGATTTTCTTTTTTTAAAATTTTTTTTTTTTGGGGGGGGGGGGGGGGGGGGGAAATTTTGACGTTTTTTTCAATTTCCGAGTTTCGACAATTGTGAAATTTCAAATTTTGCTTGAAATGTCGACTTGGCATCTTTAGAGTTTTACAATATCAAAAAAAAAAAAATTTTGGATTTTTAAAATTTTTCGTTTTCCCCTTTTTTGGGGGAAATTTTGACGATTTTTTCAAATTTCCGAGTTTTCAACAGCATGATAAAATAATCGCACTTTTGCTTGAAAGAGTATTTTTGGATTTTTCTTTCGAGATTCAAAATTGTTAAAAAGGGGGGTTTTTGGGGGTTTTCCAGTTTTTTCATTTTTTTAACGTTTTTTTTTTTGGGTGGGGGGGGGGGGGGGGGATTTTGACGATTTTTTCAAATTCCGGTTCTCGACAATTGAGAATCTTCAAATTTTTGTTTGAAAAGTCGCTTTGAGCTCTTAGAGTTTTACATGTCAAAATTAAATTTGGATTTGAATTTTCGATTTTCCGTTTATGGTGAAATTTGACGATTTTTTAAATTTCCGGTTTCCAGTAGATAAAATATGATTTGATGAAGCCCATTTTGGATCTTTCGAGATTCAATGTTCGAAGTGATTTTGGAGTTCAGATTTTCTTTTTTAGTTTTTTTTTTTGGGGGGGGGGGGGGGGAAATTGAGATTTTCAATTTCCGAGTTTCGACAATTGATGAAATCTTCAATTTTTGCTAAATAGTCGACTTTGGCATCTAGAGTTTTCATGATCAAAATTAAAATTTTGGATTTTGAAATTTTGTTTTCCACGTTTTATGTGAAATTTTGCGATTTTTAAATTCGGTTTTCAACGTGATAAATCATCGACTTTGCATGAAAGCTTTTGAGATCTTTCGAGATCACAATTCAGAAATAGAATTTGGAGTTCCCGATTTTCATTTTCTTTTTTTTTTGGGGGGTGGGGAATTTGACGATTTTCAATTCCGAGTTTTCGACAATCTGATGAAATCTTAAATTTTGCTTGAATGTGACTTTGAGCATTTAGATTTTACATGATAAAAATTAAATTTGGATTTGAATTTTGATTTTTCCGTTTTTGGTGAATTTGCGATTTTTTCAATTTCCGTTTTCAACAGTAGATAATATCGCACTTTGCATGAAAGTCATTTTGGCATTTTGGTTCACATTTCGAAAGTGAATTTGGAGTTCAGATTTTCATTTTTCACTTTTTTTTTTTTGGGTGGGGAATTTGACGGTTTTAATTCGGTTTCGCAATCTGTGAAATCTTAAATTTTTGCTTGAAATAGTCGACTTGAGATCTTCGATTTTACAATGATCAAAATAAATTTTATTTTGAAATTTCGATTTTCAGTTTTATAGTGAATTTGACGATTTTTTCAAATTCCGAGTTTTCAACGTTGATAAATCATCGACTTTTGCATGAAGAGTCATTTTGAGATCTTTCGGGGGGGGGGGGGGGGGGGGGGGGGGGGGGGGGGGGGGGGGGGGGGGGGGGGGGGGGGGGGGGGGGGGGGGGGGGGGGGGGGGGGGGGGGGGGGGGGGGGGGGGGGGGGGGGGGGGGGGGGGGGGGGGGGGGGGGGGGGGGGGGGGGGGGTTTTTTTTTTTTTTTTTTTTTTTTTTTTTTTTTTTTTTTTTTTTTTTTTTTTTTTTTTTTTTTTTTTTTTTTTTTTTTTTTTTTTTTTTTTTTTTTTTTTTTTTTTTTTTTTTTTTTTTTTTTTTTTTTTTTTTTTTTTTTTTTTTTTTTTTTTTTTTTTTTTTTTTTTTTTTTTTTTTTTTTTTTTTTTTTTTTTTTTTTTTTTTTTTTCCGATTTAGTTTTTAGTTTTAAAAATTTTAAAAAAAATTAAAAATTTTGGATTTTGAAATTTTGTTTTCCCCTTTTTGGTGAATTTTGACGATTTTTTCAAATTTCCGTTTTCCAAGTAAAATACCCCTTTCCCAAACCTTTTGAGTTTCCTTTTGAGATTTTCAGTTAAAAAAGTTGGGAAAAATTTTGGGGATTTTCCCAGATTTTCATTTTTTATTTTTTTTTTTTGGGGGGGGGGGGGGGGGGGGGAATTTTTTTTTTTAAAAATTTTCCCGGGTTTCGCAATCTGATGAAATCTTCAAATTTTTGTTTGAAATAGTCGACTTTGAGCTTTTTAGAGTTTTACAAGGGGTAAAAAATTTTTTGGATCTTGAAATTTTGATTTTCCTTTTTAGGAAAAAATTTTGCGTTTTTTCAAATTTCCGAGTTTTCAACAGTAAGATAAAATCATCGCACTTTTGCTGAAAAGTCCTTTTTCCTTTTGGATTCACAATGTTCAAAAAGAGTTTTGGGTTTCCAATTTTTTTTTTTTAAATTTTTTTTTTTGGGGGGGGGGTTGGGGGGGGGGAAATTTTTTTTTTAAATTTCCGATTGGGGGAAAATTAAAACTTAATTTTTTGAAATTTTGATTTACACTTTTTTTTAAATTAAAATTAAAATTTTGGTTTTTTTTTTTGATTTTTTACGTTTTTTAAAATTTTACGTTTTTTAAAATTTCCATTTTCAAAAAATTAAAATCTCGCACTTTCGAAAAAATTTTTTGGGATTTTTCATTAAATTTTGGGTTTTGGGGGTTTGTTTTTTTTTTTTTTTTTTTTGGGTAAAATTTGGGAAAAAAAATTTAAAATTTTTTTAAAATTTAAATTTTTTAAATTTTTTAAAATT
>NW_027628478.1:0-4042 GCF_034508935.2 Berghia stephanieae | reverse complement strand
AAAAGCCAGGTGTGGGGAAAGGGGTCTTTTAAAGTGACGGTCGTCAAAAAAAAACAATAACAAAAAAGTTATTATGACTTTACAAAAAAAAAAAAATTTGCTTTTATTAGTTACTTGGGTTTAAATCGTTTTTTTTTTTTTTTTTAATCAAAAAGTTATAGCTTTTTAAATTGTCGAAAAAAATTTGTGGGCCCAAAAATTAAATATTCTGTGGGGTTTTTTGAATTTTTGGGAGAAACTTAATGTTGTTCTAATGGATTTTTAAAATTGTCTTTTGTTTTTTTTTAAATTTTAAAAACAATAACAAAGCGCTGAGTGACGTCCATGTCGTTCCTTCTATATAAAGAATGCAGCATGGCGGAAGATGTATGGTCTTACCATACAGTTGGGAATGATTGTATGACGTCAAATATACCTGTTCAACCTCATTGGAAGTGTGAAACTAGTCCTCCGGAGGAAACTGGATTTATATCGTTGTGCAACTGATTTCAGAGTTTTGGTTTTAAAGTGATGGCATCTTATTTTTAGCCTAAATATTATATTATGCTGGTCGTCAATAAAGACCCCGTCATCCAAAGAATATCCCGGCACATCCAGCCATGCTTCTTTGCTTATCCTTGGCAGCCCTGTATGCACGTTGTCTATTGTATGCCTCCATCAACGATCTATGAAAACAATAAGAAATAAATACGAGGGCTGTCCAGAAATAAGGTAAGCTCAAAAAGTTGTGAATGGAATTGAATGAAACTTACAGTATAAACTTGACATCATTAATTTACTTCTAGGTAGTCGCCGTTCCGATCGATGCATTTCCTCCATCGTGACAGGACGGCAAATAAATCATTTAAAATAGACCACAGAGATTTTTTGTAGGTTTCTCTGTTGTAGAAAAATCTGATGCAGGTGGTAAGGAGAGGGTTAAACCCAATTTTCTTTATCTATGCCATTCCGATATAATACCACATTGAAATGGGAGTCACATTACATTCAGAATGCGTCTATGTAGTTAGTGGTATGACACTCCCCTTCGGATCGAAAAGTCCTGAGTTCAAATCCCGCTCTGAGCGGGGCATAGATGAGTCTTCACTCACATTCTCTTACCTTATTCAAGGTATTTGTGCTGCTATGTGGTTAGTGGTATGACACTCGCTTTCGGATCGTAGGTCCTGGGTTCGAGCCTCGCTCGGCACATAGTTGAGTCATTGGAGAAGGCTCTTTACTCACATTCTCTCACGTACTCAGGTGTAAAATGAGTATCTGGTCGTTAACAGCGTTGTCTCTGTCCGAAAAATTGTAATATCGCCTAACAGGCGTCATATCCCGTCCTTCATGTTAAATGTTGCTGTTGACCAGGGACTCATGTAAAGCGCTTTTAGGCGTTTAGTGGATATTGCGCTATATAAAAGCTCGATTTTTGAAAGGTATAAAATGAGCACTAGAAAAATAAATTGTGATACCGCTATGAGGCGTCATATTTAGTCCTACATGTTAAGTGTTGCTGTTGGTTAGGGACACCGTGTAAAGTGCACAAGAGTGGTGATCAAATTTGAGGAGCTTTTTCGTTGTTGTTTATTCTTTTTTGTTTGCTATGATTTGTTGTTTTTTTTTTTGTTTATTTGTTGTTTGTTTGCTTGCTGGGGATCTTTTTTTTTTTTTTTTTTGTTTTTTTGTTTTTTTGTTTTTTTGTTGGTTTGTTTTTGTTAATTTTTTTTAAACCAAGTTAGGCTATATTAGCGTGGTCAACGACCTCCATTGAATCAATTGAAAAGTACGAATTCACACATCACGCAACGCCGAAAAACAAACAAACAAAAAAAAAAAAACAAACAAAAAAAAAAAAACCGATAAGAAATAATACAAAACAATAAAGGCTCGTGGGTTTCCTGATGCAATTTCTGAAGTCTCGTGTGCCCCAGGCTATTTATTTGTCTCGCGAGATCGTAAAATGATTTCTTTTTCCTATTATTTCCCGTCTTGGCTCGCTTTATTATTATTTAGTCTGGAAAAAAGTGAAGATTAGAAATGCCATTTACTCGGTCTCTCCCCTTAAAATTTGTAACGCGCGACGTGCACTTATTTGCAGGCTGATAACCCAGTTTCTTTATGGGTCATTGTTTTTAAAGGGAAAAATCAAAAATAAATTTATGACGTAAAGTATTGCCCATAACGACAATTTTTAAACTAGGCCCAAATTTATGGGTTCGGATGTCAGACCTGCATTATGTCACGTTGGTAACGCGTAATGATATCATGTTTACAATAATAATTTGTGACGTCATATTATATAAATAGTTACATTTCATGAAATGAGTTTATTTAAAAGAAGTATCGTTTAAATGTATTTGAAGGTTTTTTTTTTATTTTTTAATTCAAAGATGACAAAATTGAAATGAATTGAGGGGTTAAAATAAAAGAGTTCTTACCACTTTTGCGTCTTGAGGTTCGAACTTTAACCTCACGCGCACTCAAAAAGCTCTTTGCAGCTGCATGGAAACACTTTCCGGAATAGCCTTCAACTGTCTTGACGTCACTTCCCCTAAGGGCCCCATAGTAAACTTAGCAACTGGTTCTAAACTATAGATAGAATGGCTTGGCAAGGAGTTCACAACATTGCCTCCGGAAGTTAAACGGACCAACACACAAAACTATGTGTAACCATGAACTTTTATAATCTGGTTAATACAGTTTAGTGAAAAACAACTCACAAACGCGGATGGCAAAAAACAATAACAAAGGCCTGTTTGACGTCATCTTGTTCTATTCTATGGGAAAATGGCGGACGACCTTATGAAATACTTCTCAACGAGCATAAAAATGTGTCAGAGGAGAAAAACATTACAAATTGATCATGCTTTGATTTTTTATATTCTGATCATATGACACGTGAAACTGTTCTAGCCAGCACGGAATAAAAAGAAACCGATTTTCTTTGTTTAGCCCCCAAGCTGCTGGGCAACGTGACATCAGACTATTGAATACCTATTATATATTGTATATTATTCAACACAGCATTTACTTGACATTATTTGTATTCTGAGGGGTGAAGTGGCGAGTGGTTAAGGCGTTGCATTGTGATCTGGAAGGTCCGGGGTTTCGACCCCGTTTCAGGCACTTTCGTTTTCTTTTTTCTTTGGATAAGATTAATAACCCGAATTGTCATTTTGGAAACATGTGTGATTCCTGATGACATCAGACATGTGTTGATGGATTATTTATAATTCCTTCATGAATTGCTAGACGACGGATCTAATGATAATTTTTGCCGTATAACGGAGTCCATGTCTCGTTTACATGTTAAGTGTTGGGGTGTGGGTGGGACCCTATTGTAAGCGCTTTGAGCACGTTTAGTGAATGTTGAACTTTATAAAAGCTCAGTTTTATCTTATTTTTTAAACATCCTTTTTCTTTTTGTTTGTGTTTTTTTTGTTCCAAAATGGACAGATTTTCCTTTTATTTATTGTGATTCTTTTTTTTCATTTCTTATTTTTTACCCTGCTTCTGTGTTTTTTGGTCTATTTTTTATTTCTATTTCTCTTTTCATTTTTTTTTTGCTTTCCTTATATTTGGACGGACGTAAAGGGGGGGATTTTTTGGTTTTTAATATTTTCTGTTGTTCAATTAATTAGATAATAATGCTTTGTTGTTTAGATCATAAATTATGGAATTCGTTTTATTATAACTTTTTTTGTGTGGATTTTTTGTTAATGTTTTTTGTATTTTAGAATTATTCTTGTTTGCATTTTTTTAAATTGAGATGATATCTCTTCCGTTGTTGTTTTTTAGGATTAGGCGATATTACAAATTTTTGTTCCCCCACAGAGACATCACTTTCAACGACCAGGTACTAATTTATCCTTAGTACGTGAGAAATGTGTGAGCAAAGAGTTTTTTTCCAAGGATCCAACTATGCGCCGCTCAGAGCGAGACTCGAACCTGGAACTTCCGATCCCAAGGCGAGTGTCAAAACCACACGGGCCACATAGCCACACAAGTCTGATATAAAACAAATTTTATTACCCCGGAACCATTTCGTTATACCCCA
>NW_027628477.1:0-17870 GCF_034508935.2 Berghia stephanieae | reverse complement strand
AATTTGGAAAATGTTTTAAAACAGGTCTAAACAACTGGAAATTTGTATCACCCCCACCCCCCCCCCCCCCCCCCCCCCCCCCCCCCCCCAAAAAAAAAAAAAATAAAAACAAACATAAAAGTAAAGAACTTGCAAATCTTTTTTTTCTTTGGAAAAAGGCCCAATTTTGTGAGCATTTTTTTTTTTTATTTATTTACTTTTATTATTTCTTTCTTTGGTGGGGATTGCTTTAAAAAAACAATATTTTGTTTTTTCATTTATAGAAAAACATCATTACAGGCAAAAAGGGGTAGTAAGTGAGGCTGAGGGTAAAAACAGGGGGGTAACATAGTGAGGTTAGAGTGGATTTCTCAATATTCAGCCGAGAGAATTTATGGAATCCAAATCTTTCCATAATTTTGCAAAACATTTTAAACATTGATTTTTTTTGGGTGTTGAATGTTTTTCAATGACATTTGTAGTTTGAGTGTCCATATTGATATGGAAAACATCCAGATAACTTATTGATTGATTTACAATAAAATTACAGGTTAAGAGCACACGACCCACCAACAAGTTTGTATTAACTGTTTCATTATATTTTTTAATACTTCAAAGTCTACGCTTCATAAGCCCCGGTAAGCCTCTTGTAGGGATGTGCAATGCCATCCACTCAGCCATCTCGATCCATAAATAAGAAAAAATCTCATATACTGGCATAAAGTGTAATAATGCTACTGATAACGGCATCCTGACTTGGTCCGACACAATAATAAAAGTAGGAATATCAATTCAATGATAAAACTTGCATGCTGCCAAATTGACTATAACATGATACGACTAAAAAGTCTTTTAAATGGATGCATGCCAGTTTTTCACAGGCTGAGATTGCCACTGCCCATCCTGCCTCAAATGTGCCTTACATGGATGGAAGTTATCACTGACACTCTCAGACAGAGCGAATGAATGATTAAATTGATTTTATGAACTGAATTTTATTAATTCAATTGTTTTGAACAAAGAACATTCATTGGTTGAAGTGTTACAAATCGTTTGATGTCCATACGAAAAGGATGAAATTTAAACAACACAAGCTGTAATTGACTTTTTAGAGTGAGGGACTATCTCTACATCACCAATTTGAAGGTGGGGAATACAAAACTACGTTACAACTACAATGTTAAAGTGCTGTAATTATTACTGTCACCAATAGTATTTTGGCCCAATCCCTTTCCCTTTCTATTATCTACTCATCCAAGACCTCGTTGTCTTGTGTTACTTTTACCATTTGGCTCCAGCCTGTCTGTGCCAACGTCATACAAATGGAGTGTCACCAAAATTCATCAACTGAGCACAGGTGGACTAAATTTATAGCTTCACGGCACAGGTGCTTATCACGGGAGAAATGTTTGACACAGAAAAATAAGGCTGGCGATTTACTAATCCTGCCGGCAGATCTTTACATTGGCTGGCAAGCCGGCCACGGCCAGAAGACTTGACCCATGATCAATACTCAAATACTATGAAATAACAAGGTGATTTCTTCATGACTCTTTTTTTCCAGACATTGCTTCATACAGATCAACACAGTTTGTGTGAAAATTAAAAACATGTTCCTGTTCATTGCAACTGGAAGTTATGAGAAGTGTAAATTGAAGGGCCCGAATTAATGTAAGCATATTCCAGAGTAAAACAAACAAAAAAAAAACTGTTATCTATTATTTATTATATATAAACTGAAGTAATTGTACATCATTTTGTATTCCTGATTTATAGTCTTACAAAGGATATCATCTTAGGACAATTTGGGATTAATCTGGAGCCTGTGACAAACAGGACAGCCAGCTTTTTCACGACCATACAGCAGCTCAAAACTGACTTCCTTGTGTTTTTGTTGCAACATCTCATCATCAATCATTGACACATAAACAAATATCTTATTTTTATACTTTATGCCTTGATATAATATTATTAATTTCTTCAATTATAGCTAAATTATTCATGTCATTTTAAAAGGGTTGCATTTGGAAACGGAGTCAGATGCCTGACAACACAAAGAATGTTCAACGAGATCTAAATTAATTAGATAACGATCTAATGCTGGATTGCAGAAAACCTCTATCCCTATTGCAAACTCTAACCATAGGCATTCCTGTAACAGTCTCACACTGTCACACTCGTAAAAGTGAGCTACTATAACTCCAATTACTGGAAACAGTGAAATATGAAAACAACACAACAAACAGCAAAAACCTTACCATACACCCCCAATGTCAATTGTATCACCATCTTTATAATGAGCATAGATAATAACAAAACTACTGTTACACCTCTATAAAAAAGTGCTGGGGGTCGATAAGAATAAGACGGTGGTTTAACAAGGCCAAATAACAAAATGATGGCCATCTCACCAGAACAACTAGACATATGAATTAAATTCACACATTCAAAGAAAAACCCACCCAAAACAATAAAATATCAATTTGCAAACTGAAACATCTTCAAGTAGGTCCTATTCACTTTGCAACGTACTACACTATCAAATACTGGAACATTCTTCCCGAATCATGTGTTGACCACAACAGATTTAGACATCTTCATGCAAATATTTTCAAACTACTTCAGCCTAAACACCAAAAAACGGCTGCACATTCAACAACTCTATCCGCCCTAGAATATGATACTCAGAATTGAGTCGACTTCCGAGGAACATTCAGATTCAGATTCAAATTTTCATCCAACACATAATTATCAAACTGGGACAGCAAAAAATTATAAAATTTTTGTTTTTAAATGATTAATCCATAATTCAAAGAATTTGTGACAGTCCATGATTTTAATTGGAAATCAACCTTACTCATCAGATTGGTGAGCTTATAAAATACATGTTTG
The DNA here is from genome assembly GCF_034508935.2 of Berghia stephanieae. Taxonomy (NCBI): domain Eukaryota; kingdom Metazoa; phylum Mollusca; class Gastropoda; order Nudibranchia; family Aeolidiidae; genus Berghia; species Berghia stephanieae. The sequence goes on along the minus strand of NW_027628477.1, from coordinate 14,999 downwards.
ATAAATATGTGTTGGGCCCAATTATACGGGGTAAATAGTGACCTATCACCTCATGACAGTATTGTGTCCTTGTGAACAAGCAATAAAGATTTTCTACATCTAAAATGACAAGAAATATGAGATTTTAGTTTTTGTCATTCAAATACTAAATCAATTATTCTCAACAAAACATATCTCAATGACGTCATTCTCTAACCTTGTGACTAGAAAAAAAAACGAAATTTATTTTTCTTGCCTATAATATTCAAAACACCTATAGATAGATCCTGTAACCCCCTACTCATTTGGGATGCCTTGGTACAGCTTTAATATAACATGCATTAACATTATCAATATCAAATTAAGTAATTAAGGATCACTGATTATTTGGGGTGATTTTTTTTCTTGTATTTTTCTGTCTTGCTTTGTTGGGCATTTTTCATACACACTTGTTCAGTTCTTTATCTTAACATGATCAGTACATTGTGTTATTTTACATCAAGAATGTATGCAATGATGGTTTTTTGTTGTTTTTTTTTCTTTTCTGTAAAATTTTGTCAAAACCAGTTAAAGTGGGCATCGGACTTCACGAGATCAGAGCCCCAGTCCCAAAGACCTCATTGATCCGACTTCAACTGTGTTAGGTTAGAGAATGATGGCATTGGTATACGAACTTAACCTGTCTCACACTTTTTTTGTCTATAAATTCAAATTTGAGCATCTAAATCTAAATCACACTCACATGTTATCATTTTAGGGGGGGGGGGGGGGGTGTGGTCACCTATATAAATCTTATTCCACTGCCGCTTCAAAATACTGAATAGTCTCTGCACCACCATCCTTAGCATAATGAATGTGAGCGATAATGGGTAAATCAGTGCCCTGAGAATCTGATGATGGTTGGGTTATGTTAATGGTTGTTCTTCTGATTTGATAAGCACTTCTTCTGATTTGATATGTGATTGACTAGCGCTTTCTGCTGATATGACTTGCTGGGCTGTGGCCAATTCAGCAATTTTCTGAAGACTTTCGGCAGAAATTGTGCCATCTGGATTCAATGTGATGTTCTCAGCTGTCATGATTGTCGCTGTTTGTGGAATACTTTCAGTTGGGGGAAGTAAAGGTAAGTTCGGTGGGATTCTTGGTACAGGTGGACCACCGATGTTATGGAGTTTGTGATTGTGGTCTTTTAATTTGTCGTAACGTGTTGTTGTAAAAGAGCAAATTTTTACAGGCGTATGGACGATTGTTTGTGTGTAAAAGTAGGTGTCTGCGCATGTTTTTTGGCAAGAGAAAATCGTTGACCACACACCTCACACTGATGGGGTTTCTCACGAGTGTGAGTGAGCATGTGCATCTTAAGTTTCTGTCTTTTAGTGGCTTCAAAATGACATCCTTCCACAGCGCATTTCAGTGTGTCTCCTGTATGAATGAGACGATGAGCTGTCAACATGGATTTATGAGCAGTTGCATATCCACATATGTCACACAAATGGTCTTTGACAGTTGTATGGACAATCATGTGATTCTTCAAGGCATGCTTCCATTTGAATCCAGCTCCACAAACAGGGCAGTAATGGTCGCTGAAGCCAATGTTTTGGTTTATGGGATTCTAACTGGCACTTCTTTTTGAAACGCAAATCACACTCGGTACAGAAATGAGGCAGGTTGCCGAATGTTTCAGTTTGTGCTCATGGTATTCTAATAAGGTTGAAGCTTGGAAAAGACAAAAGACACAAATCAAATCCTCAGTCATGTGCTTCTCCTTGTGATGCTTGAATTGAACAGCTTTATTTGTTTTGAAACCACACTTAACACACAAAAAATGACTTTTTCACATTTGACCCATGGTGACAATTCAAATGACTTACATAATTTTTGAACACAGTAGTAGTATAATCACATTTCTGACATACAAATCTCAGGCCATTGCCTTTTTCATTTCATCTGATGTGACAGTCTGACCTGATGGAATAGGTATCCGGTCCTGTAATGTGTTACCATATGTCTTTCTTGTTTTCCTGCTTAAAGAATGACAAATATAATCCTTTTTTAATAATAATGGCCTTGATCTAATTCTGTCACTTTTCTTCAAAGGCACAGGTGAATCTGAATGATATTCTTCCATTCTGTTTTTAGCTTTTTTCTTTCTTTTCATGCAAGTTTAAATTAATACGTTCTCCCTTCTCTAATTTGTTTATGAATTGTTCGAATTCGAAATCACTTTCAGCATCAACAACTTCATCTTTATGGACCTCTCTTCTTCCCTTGGGTCTCCCTCTTCCTTTTTTCTAGGCCTGCCCCTTGGACGTGATTTTGGTTTGGGAGGCAATGATGCTGATGAAGGGATGGAGTCGAAAGTAACAAGGTCAGAAATATCCTGTAATTCTCCTTCAGTCACTGGCTCAGGTAAGTTCTCAGATAATTGGTCAGTATTTGACTTCTCTTGTTCGGTGAAACGATTAACAATGACTTCAGGAATCGTGTTAGCAGAGCTGACAGTAGAAGCATCATACTCTAAAATATCTTCAAAGGATTTAATGGCATTAAAATCCTCGACAGGTTCTTGTTCTGAGGATAAAATTTCTGAATCTTTCAATTCTGTGGTGGTATCAGCATCCTTTTCTTTTATTTCAGGTGAAAATTGAGTTTTAAAGTTATCAGCAGACTGCGACATCTCTATTTTTCCAGTTTCATTGATCTCTTTTATTGGCAGTGGAGGAAAGATTAATGGATCAGCATTATTTTTATCCTCGTAACCTGAGGTGGCAATATGTTCACGATCATCAGAATCATTTACAACATTATCTTTCTTTCTATGACAGAATAATTTTCAAAGGAGGAAACAGTATCAACGTGATCCTGAGTTTCAGACGACATCCCTTTTATTTTTTCAAACAGAAAATCCTCTGTCTCTGTCTGAGCATCAACACCTTTAACATGGATTTCTCTTAAGCCTAGCAAATCAACAACTTCTTTGAGAGTTGACGTACATGTACAGACATCTTTAGGTTTGTTTCCATCCGCTCCTGTTAGAAATTCCTCACAATACAAAGTCAGCTGGTCTAAACGCATGATTCGCCCTATCTCTGTTATTTGTGTACACAAACTCGCTGTAATTGTTATTTCATTCGTATAAATATAGTCAACGACTTTACATACTGCCTCACCATAGCCTCCATCTCCTTCACCGATGTGCATACTGTCAATATGAATCTCAATGACTTGTGGTTGTTTTTGAGAGAAAGCCCTCGGGCAATCTGACCCAGTCCCAAGAAAAGATCTGAAGTAAGGACTTGAAGCGGCGAGGACACAGGCATGGGCGTAAATTTGAGTTCCACATACTTTGAGTACAACATCGCAAAATTGTGAGGCATTTCGTTGATCGTTCAAGTTCAGCAAAGTGTTCTTCAGTTGTTTAGTACCACTGAACGTCCCCAGGCGTTGTAACAACGTCGCCATTTTGAAGGGAGTATTGTTGCGTCCTGTGATTCAGAATCGTATGTTGATATTCTTTCAGATTTTCTTCAAAATAAAATCAATATTTATCATGATAGTATTTCTATTTCAATAAATAATGGTTGCAATTTTAAAAGAAAAATTATTTAAATAAACAATTTAAAAAATAGAGAAAACACTCGATCCCTCTTATAACCGGAAACTGTGCGTGAATCTTGTTGATTTTGCCAGATTAGATTATTGATTGATTATAAATTGATTATTATTCTACTTATTTTAATTTTTAACTTTGATTAATTGCAGATATGTAACAACCTATTCTTAGAATTTATTCATTTGTTTATTTGATTGTAAATCTATTGACTGTGAATGTCGCGTTAATTTAAAATCGGTCCTGACTATTTGTGTAGTAAAATCATATCCATATTCATGACCATGACTAAAATGAAACAAAATTGGCAAAATGTATTCCTTATTTAATCTCAGTTTTGTAGCAAAGATTCTAAAGACAGACCCCCCAAATATAAATAGAACTTTAAGTAAAATGTATCCTAATCAGCATTTGAGTTTGAGCACTCAAATTTCTTTCGAACTACACTCCCACTGTGAATAACTTAATCGTGATTTAGGTGAAAGATATAATCGTGAATATAATTTTGCTGGTTTATATGTTCCGATCTGCCATATCCCATTTTTTTGTGAAGAAATCCGACTGCCAATTTGTTGACATTTTATTTATAGTTTGATACATTTATACGATTTTTACATGAATAGCACACAAACATGCAATGTTTCAGTACCTACTGGCCACATTATCGTCAACTCGCGATGGCAAAATGGTCACGAGCTCACAACGCAACTTCAAGGTTTGTATCATTTTTTGTGTAGTCAATCATTCATATACTGCTGTGATTATCCCCAGACACCTGTCTGGGGATAATAAAAATTCGTTATCCCCAGACACCTGTCTGGGGATAACGAATTTTCATTATCCCCAGACGCATATTTGAAACTCCGCTCTTTTAAACAATTATCCATATTCCAGAATATGGAATGTTTCCAAATGCACATAGAAATAAGGAGAGTTAATAAAATATCTATAAAAACATAAAATCAACCAACATTAAAATCAGTTGTTACGACATTATGCGTCGACTTCGAAGTGGGTGTCATGGCCGAATGGTTTAGTCGTCTGCCCTGGAAGTTTGACCAGAATCGACGTTGTGGGTTCGAATCCTGGTAACGTCAATTTTTTATTTTTTTTTAAACTCCGTCTTCTTTTTACAGAACGTTGAAAGGGATAAGTGTCCCATCCATCCTCCCCCCACCTCTTTAAACAAAAAAATTAAACTCTCTCTCTCTCTCTCTCTCTCTCTCTCTCTCTCTCTCTCTCTCTCTCTTCTCTCTCCTCTCTCTCTCTCTCTCCCTCTCTCTCTCTCTCTCTATCTATCTATCTATCTCTATCTATCTATCTATCTATCTATCTATCTATCTATCTATCTATCTATCTATCTATCTCTCTCTCTCTCTCTCTCTCTCTCTCTCTCTCTCTCTCTCTCTCTCTCTCTCTCTCTCTCTCTCTCTCTCTCTCTCTCTCCCTTCTCTTGGTTTTTTACTAGTTTCTAGCAAATATATTCGTCCCCACTCCGATCTCAAATAGTGTCTAAAAAGAATAAATAATTAAAAAGCAAACATATAGAAATATTCAGAGAGCGACCAAATGGTCAGATAGAGGAGAAAAAAACCAACAATAATTGTTTTAAAAATAAAAACAATTTAAGAAATTCATGCTTCTTTTTACAGAACGTTGAAAGGGATAAGTGTCCCATCCATCCTCCCCCCCCCCCCCCCCCCCCCCCACCTCTTTAAACAAAAAAATTAAACTCTCTTTCTCTCTCTCTCTCTCTCTCTCTCTCTCTCTCTCTCTCTCTCTCTCTCTCTCTCTATCTATCTATCTATCTATCTATCTATCTATCTATCTATCTATCTCTCTCAATCTCTCTCTCTTCTCTCTCTCTCTCTCTCTCTCTCTCTCTCTCTCTCTCTCTCTCTCTCTTGGTTTTTTACTAGTTTCTAGCAAATATATTCGTCCCCACTCCGATCTCAAATAGTGTCTAAAAAGAATAAATAATTAAAAAGCAAACATATAGAAATATTCAGAGAGCGATCAAATGGCCAGATAGAGGAGAAAAAAACCAACAATAATTGTTTTAAAAATAAAAACAATTTAAGAAATTCATGCTCAGAAACGGAACATTTACATAAAGGTTTAGCAAACAAACAACTCTAAGGTTTAGATCAAAATATAAAAAAAAGAAAAAGAGAGATTTCCCTCGGAGCAGGGAATAGTGTTAACAATAATAATAATAATAATAATGATAATAGTAATAATAATAATAATAATAATAATAATAATAATAATAATAATAATAGTAATAGTATGATAATAAGAGTATTAATAATAAAAATAATATTATTATTGATAATAATAAAATAATGATTATGATGGTAATAGTAATAATAATAACAATTATTACTACTATTATTATTATTATTATTATTATTATTATTATTATTATTATTATTATTATTATTATTATTATTATTAATATTATCATTTGACAAAAAAAAAACAAAAAAAAACAATAATAGATCTAGAGCAAATTAAATAATGAAATAATATTATCGGAGAAATAAAAAATTCAACTGATTAAAAAAACTCTTGCTCGGAACTCGGAACAAAAGTGAAAACAATGAACATCAATTGGGAAGAAAGAAAGAAAAAGTTTTTTTTTTAAAAATGTGTGTGTGTGTGTTGGGGGGGGGGGGGGGTCGCGACTGGTTCGAATCTGTGCAGCTAAAAGGAGTAAAATGAAAGGTGGCCTAACCCACTGAGCTGTCTATCCACGTCGCTGTCGGAATATCTTAAATTCATTCACATATGAGCTAAACATATTTCCACCATTTTTGCTTCCTTGTTTTGGTTGTTATTTTCATCTCTGATTCGAATAAAAAATGTTGTTGGATCTAGTTTTGTGGATGTATGATACTAAATTGTATTGTCTTGTGCAAAGAAGTAGTTCGCCTAACCGGCAGCCGTGTTGTTATTTCTCTCCCGAATTGTGTGATTTTTATTGATTTCTAAAACAAAAGTCTGGAATATTTTTATACAGTCGTTTTAATAAAGTTTTATTCTACATTGTGATATATATTTCTCGGAAATTCATAAGAGGATTTTTAGATAAATTAACATTTTAGTGGTGTAGATCCTATTGTTTGAAGTATTGTACTAGCCATTTATTGTTTACACTTACATTAAGGTTTTTAGTCACGATGTGCCATATCTATTTTTATCCTTATTACGACAACATTTATTGGAATGACACAGAATCGTCTTGGTATCACGGTAACAATAATAGTAGTAATATCCAGCGGCTACGACCAAGTCGTGGTGGTGTGCGGAAACAAAGAAAAATAAATATTCAAATAGGTCACAGACCACCACCTTTTCATACTAATAGAGCACTCAAAGTACATAACACACAACGGTGCCCAAGGTCTCTGATCAACATACCACTCAACGACACTCACAACAACATGCCAATAGTAAACGACACATCAACATATCAACAAAACATAATGGCAACACCTGATCATTTTGATGAGATGCATAAACATAATGAGAACGTGGCTTGTGAAAATAAGACAATAACAACAAAGGGGGGAAGAAGGGTCAATATGAGGCCAAATGAAATAAAAAGAATCAATCACCAAATCAACTCAAATCATAACACGCTTAAAATAGCAAACAGGCAAACTAACAGTGACCGTAATTGTGAACCGAGAAACATGTTGAGAACTATGACCATAAACTTTTAAAGTTTAATTCCAAAACTACCGGAATTTTGGAAATTGATATCAGAAATAAAACCAGACATAATCATAGGTACGGAAACATGGCTACATTCCGAAATAAAGGACAGTGAAATATTTCCACCAGAGACATATTTCAACGTGTTCAGGAAAGACCGAGAAGAAAGGTATGGTGGGGTGCTGGTTGCAACAACAACGAACCTCTCAGTAATAAAGCTTGACATTCAAACAAAATCAGAATCGGTGATCGTAAATATCAAAACAGAACAAGGCCTACTCACTGTGGGCGCTATGTATAGAACACCTTCAAACTCAACTATGGAACAAATGACTGAGATAACACGCTGTATTGATAGCCTAGACCCGAAAAATGTACTCTGGTTAAGCGGAGACCTGAACCTACCTGATATCAATTGGGAACAAGAAAAAATAATCAGTTACCAATATCCTTCATTTATAAACCAAGCATTTATTAACAAATTGCAAGATTTTGGCCTGAGTCAAATAAACAAAAATCCAACAAGGGGTAAAAATATCCTCGACTTATTTATCACAAATCGACCAAATTTAATTGTCAAGTGTACAACCATTCCAGGCATTAGTGACCATGACATTCTCATCACGGAAAGCACTATCAAAGCAAACAAAATCACAAAAAAATCACACCCTATTACTATTTGGAAAAAGGCAAATATCGCCGAAATGCGGACAGAAACACGTCTTTTTAGTGAAAACATAATTAATCAACATCTAGAAAGCACTGAGGATGTTTGGACTGCCATCAACGACCACCTAAACAAAATGATGACCAAACATGTACCAACGAAGAAAAGCTCAAGGAAATTTCACCAACCATGGATAAACACCACCGTCAAACGATTATCTAGACGGAAACAAAAGGCATGGAGCAGAGCGAGAAAGTCCAACAGTAAGAAAGACTGGTACAATTATGCCCGACTGAAAAAAGAAACACAAAAAGAGAGTAGAAAGGCCTATCATAATCATGTTAAGGAACTTGTTAGTGAAGACTCAAACAAAAAGCTCTGGAAATTTATAAAAAGTAGGAGGTGCGATTCGGTTGGTATAGCGCCCCTTGAGCATGATCGTGTATTATACTCTGATGCAAAGGAAAAAGCAGACATACTTAATAACCAATTCTGCTCTGTTTTTGCTTCAAAAGCTCATACCAAAATTACCACTCAACAACTACAAGGCGAAGAAAACGATTCCAACACTATGGCCGAAATCAATGTGACAGTAGAGGGCGTTTCCAAACTCCTCGCCACTCTAGATCCAAAGAAAGCATGTGGCCCAGACAAAATACCATCCCGTCTCTTAAAGATATTGAGTAACGAATTTGCACCTGCCCTCACACATTTGTTCAAACTGTCTCTTGAAACGGGAGACATACCAATTGTTTGGAAGCACGCTCTTGTCCAACCCATCTACAAGAAAGGTGATAGAAGCAGGGCTCAAAACTACCGTCCAATTTCATTAACCTGCATTTGCTGCAAACTGTTGGAGCATATAGTGAGATCCTCAATAACTGAATATCTCGAAACTAACAGTATTTTTTGTGATGAACAGCACGGATTTAGGAAGCACCACTCATGTCAAACTCAACTTCTATCATTAACACATGATCTGTCAGCTGCTATTGATAAAGGTGGTCAAATTGATCTAGTACTACTGGACTTTGCCAAGGCCTTCGACAAGGTCCCTCACCATCGGTTAATCCAGAAATTGTATGACGTTGGTATCAGGAACAAAACCTTACAATGGATTGCAACTTTTCTGGACAATCGCACCCAACAAGTTCTTGTCGACGGCGAGACTTCCACTATCGGGATGGTGACATCGGGCGTACCTCAGGGCTCAGTCCTTGGGCCCGTCCTATTTTTAGTGTACATAAACGATCTTCCACGAGGTATAAGGTCAAAAGTGCGCCTCTTTGCTGATGACACAGCATTATATAATCAGATAAAAACAACAGACGACTGCAAAACACTAAATGACGATCTAGCTAAATTACAAGAATGGGAAACAATAAATCAAATGGAATTTAACGTATCAAAGTGCAATGTTCTAACCATCACAAATAAGAAAGCACCTATAACATTTGAATACCAACTTCATGGTCAAAACCTGGAACATGTAAAGACAGCAAAATACCTTGGCATTGAGTTTGCTAAAAACCTCAAATGGAATGACCACATATGTCACCTGGCTTCAAAGGCAAATCAAACAAGCGCTTACATCACCCGCAATTTAAAAAGATGCCCAATCACAACTCAAACCCTTGCTTTTAAAACTATTGTTAGACCAATTTTGGAGTATGGCAGCTCAATTTGGGACCCATATACAAAGAAAAACATCGACACCTTAGAAAACATCCAAAGAAAAACAGCAAGACGCATCACAAACACATTCGATCCTTTCTCAAGTGCGTCTGAAATATCACAACGGATTGGCCTTGAACCTCTGGAAAAGAGAAGAAAGATAGATAAACTTAAATTGTTCCACAAGATCTACTACAAAAATTCGTGCCTTAAACTTCCAAACGACATGAAAGATATCGGCACAAGAAATACGAGGGGACACACAGCAAGAGTAACCATCCCAACATCAAAAACAGACGCCCACATGTATTCGTTTTTCCCTTCCACTGCCCGACTATGGAATAGCCTCCCAGCTGAAGTGGCTGAAAACGGTTGCCAACATGCCTTCACGCGATTGCTGGAGTTCACAACTTGACTTTTTAATCTATGTGGTTTTAGTATTATGTGCAGAGTTTTTAGCAAGTTTAAAATGTAAAACACTACAAACTGTGGAGTGATCCTCGACAATATTGGAGGTTTCCACAAGACGAAGAAGAAGAAGAAGAAGAAGAAGAAGAAGACAGGAAAATAACAGGTGTCGGTTTTGGGCTTTGGGGCGAACAACACCATGGCCTAGAAATTCGTCCGTGAAATAAAAAATAATTCCCAGTCATCCCCAAAATTATGGGCAGAATGAGCAAATTATAGAAACAAGAGATGATCAATAAAGTTAACAGGTAGGTAGGTAGTGAAAATTTAACTGGTTGGTGGACTATGAACAGATTTGATGATTAACAACTTTCTTCCTGGTTGAAAATAAAAAGTCGAATTGCCAGTTTGACGTTTTCAGATCAAAGTAACAAAAGAAATTTCGTTGATCCATTTGCTTTAAAATATTTTTTTTAAGAGCTGGATTTGACATTTGACACCTGTCTGGGGATAACGAATTTTCATTATCCCCAGACAGGCGTCTGGGAATAATGACAGTCTTCATATACAGTTCAGTACATACCTCAGTCTCAGTACAGCGGCACTCTTTTGGGAGGCCTTCCGAAAGGTCCTACATCCCCAGTATTCTTGTTTTTTTATAATGTTCTAGTAGAGGGTCTGGGAGGGGGGGGACTTACTACTAAAAAGCCCCCCCCCCCCCTCCCAAACCCGTTACTAGAAAATACTGGGGAAGAAGGAGCTTTCGGAAGGCCTCCCATATGTTTTATTGTCTAAGTGTTTTAAGTTGCTTTGGAAAATTCAAGTGTATTTAATTTAAACGATCAATTTTAAGAACGCCCCCCCCCCCCCCCCCCCCCCCCTTTCCCACTCCCGTCACAGAATTCCAAGAAGCAATCTTTTACCAAAGGATTGAAAGTCAAATGACAAACCACATGAAATAATGAATAGCAATCGCTTTGGAGTTAGAAGTTTACAAGAATGGGTGTAACAACAGTGTCAAAATCAATCAGAAGGAGAGTGTCTCCAAATGGTGAATAGGATTCAATAGTCTGATATCATGTCCTCAGCAACGAGAAGCTTTAACATTTTCACATGTCATGTGATCAGAATGTATTAAAGTCAAAACATGATCAGATTTATAATGTTTTTCTCCTCTAGATACACTTTTATGCTCGCCGGAGAAGTATTTCATAAGGGCGTCCGCCATTGTTCCTATAGTTTAGAACCAGTTACTAAGTTACTATGCATCATTATGAGGGAAGTGATGTCACGAGTGGTGTATTCAAACACTGAAGTGACTTTTAACACATTACACAAGCTGGTAAATTTCTCTATAAATAGAAATGATATAAGAAAATGGATAGCAGTTACTATCAATGGGAGATTAGGTTCAATTCAATTCCATTTGATTTATAGGCTTTTGCTAATATAAAACTTTGATGTTCAGACTGCCTTTTTTGTACCTATTCAACTACACTCCAGCACGGCTTCCTCGAACTCATTCAAATATCTCAAATTTTTCCTTATTCTTCTTTGTTATCATTCCATTCCTTCCTCTAACTAATTTAACCCACCCAACATAAAAAATTAATAAATTAAAGTTTGTTTTTCTAATTGTGCCCCTTGATTTCAGCCACTGATGACTTACTGTGATATTGACAGTCACTTATGCGTGTATCTATCTACACTGCATGTGTGTTTGTGTTTAGTATTATACACACATAGATACACACAGCCACTCACACACTCCAAAGCCGTTTCGCATAAATGACATCTCTCTACTCTCTGCTTTTTCTTATCACTTCGCCATTACTTCCAATTTCAATTCCATATACCATAAAGTGCTTATAGATGGCTACGAAGTACACACACACACACGCACAACCCTTGTAACATATCAATAAAGTAAATAAAAATAAAGTTCCCTTTATTCATCCTCATGCGGAAATTTGTCTTAGGGTTTATTCAAAGGGAAGACTCAGTCGCTGCACAGTGCTGCAAATTGAGTTAGGGAAAGGTGTCTTGTTGATGTCCACATAACATTGGGGATAAGCAAACTAGGTATCTTTCGGGTACGAAGCAAAGACCATACTGCTGGCCCACACTGACCCTTCAAACATCATGGCAATATACGGTTTCCTCAAACATTTTTGCATATCCCAAGGAGTTTGAGGAAACTGTGCTGGAGTGTATATTCATTCATTCTCAATACTTTACTCTGCATCCTTTCCATCTCCAGCATCAATCCCTGTTCATTTTGAGAGCAGTTCTAGTGTCATTGACTTCCACCCAGCATCCAATTCAGGAGTTATCTACCTTTTTGAATCAGATGTCATCGAAGGACATGCATACAAGAGACGGGCAGCAAGACTGAGAAAGGTGTGTGCTATTACTATTACAGAATTGCAATCGTCACTGATTCCTTCTGCCCATTAATTGTATACAACACAGTAAACTCCAGCTGAAATGAGACAATGGAACAGCTTAATACTTTAGATAATGAGTTTCAAAATTGATGCCTGGACTATTGATTCGAACAGCTTTGGTTTAAAACTGATAATTATTCAATAGTAAACAACTAATAAAGTTCAATGTAAATATAACCTGATAAAAGGATTTAATGCTTTTATACATATATAATACTCTTCTCTTCGGACCCCTGTAAACTCTTTATTGCACCATTACAAAGATTGATTAGATGAAATGAGGATGAAGACAGGAAATTATGCTCTATTTTAATATATTTTTTTTTAATATGATAACGAAAATTTTTAGCACAGGCTTGATGTAAGATAAAAATTTCAAAAGGTGTGGATTTAGGATAAATACTGTTGGATTTTGGTTATTTTTTTTCACCAAATAGATAAAATCCAATTTTTTAAAAACAACAAAAAAACAGAAGCTATTCTATATTCCAGCGTGTCGTAAAAGGCGACTAATGGTGTGTGATTCCTCCATCTTTGAGTCACCTGGTCCTCCAGGTTGGGGGTTGGCAAAGGGTTAACACCCCTTTCCGTTAAACTCTAACCGTTACAGAAACACAGACAGACAAACCAAATCCTTTTTTTAGCTTGGGCGACCGAAGAGTTTCTGGAATATCAGAATTTATGAAGGACAACAGACAAAGCCGAAAGGACTCTGCTGACCCGATGACGTCTTCGCCAAACAAGCAGCTTCGAATTGCGTCGTGGAACGTTCGCACCATGTATGAAGCAGGAAAAAGCTCTCAAGTTGTGACTGAGATGAGAAGATACAGGCTGCATATACTTGGAGTAAGCGAAACCCACTGGATACAATCCGGACAGAAACACCTCAAGTCTGGGGAGAAGATTTTATATTCAGGGAGAGGGGACGGGATTCATATACAGGGAGTAGGAATAATTCTAAGCAAGTTTGCCCAGAAGTCACTGAGAGGATGGGAACAATGCGGAGAAAGGATCATCATGGCGTCCTTTACAACACGGAGTAAGAAGATCAGCATGAACATTGTACAGATCTATGCCCCAACAAATGATGCAACAGATGAGGACAAAGATACATTTTATGGTCTGCTACAACAAGTCATTGACAAGTTGCCAAGGAAAGACATCAACATATTGATGGGAGATGCTAATGCAAAAGTGGGACAGGATAACGTAGGCTATGAAGGTATCATGGGACGTCATGGCATGGGAGAAATGAATGATAATGGTGAGAGATTTGCAAATTTCTGTGCATTCAACAGTTTGGTGATTGGAGGATCAGTGTTCCCCCATAAGAGGATCCACAAAGCAACTTGGGTCTCACCAGATGGTATGACAGAGAATCAGATTGATCATTTTTGTATCTCTCGTAGATTCAGACGTTCATTGGAAGATGTGACAGTACGGAGAGGGGCAGATGTTGGATCAGACCACCACCTGCTATTGGCAAAGCTTAAGCTCCGACTCAGAAAACACGGGGCCAGATCACATACAAGAAGAAAATTCGAGTTGAATGCACTTGATGGGGAAAAGAATGAGGAATTCAAACTACAATTGAGTAATAGATTCCAACCTCTTACTGAGCTCGAGGAGGACATAGATGTAGAGTCACATTGGGCAAAGATCAAGGAAGTCTACATAACAACTTGCCACGAGGTATTGGGGGTAAAGAAATCAGAACATAAAGAATGGATAAGTCCAACCACCTTGGACCTTATTGAAAAGAGGAGAACAAGGAAGGAACAAGTGAATGCAAGCCGAACAAGGGCTTCAAGACTGGATGCACAAGAGCAGTATCGAGCCATAGCTAAGGAAGTCAAAAGATCTGTGAAGAAAGACAAGGAAGCATTCATGAACAGACTTGCAGAGAAAGCAGAAGCAGCAGCGACTGGAGGACACATGAGGATCCTTTATCAAACTACCAAGACACTTGCTGGAAAATATGGGAAACCAGAGGTACCAGTCAAAGACAAAGATGGGAAAACTATTTTTGGAAAAGAGGCTCAATCTGAACGATGGAGGGAACATTTCAACTGCCTTCTGAACAGACCACCACCAGACAACCAGCCAGAAATTTTGCCTGCAAGGAATGAGCTACCAATTAGCTGTGATCCACCATCGATAGCAGAGATTGTGGGTGCCATTAACAAGATGAAAAGGGGGAAAGCTGCTGGACCAGACCAGATTCCACCGGAGGCTCTAAAAGTTGATGCGGAAAGAAATGCTGAGGCCCTGCACCCACTATTTGAGAGAATCTGGAATGACGGGATATTCCCAAAGGATTGGAAGGAAGGACATCTTATCAAGCTTCCAAAGAAAGGGGACCTCAGTAATTGTAATAATTATCGAGGCATCACTCTTCTTTCTATCCCAGGAAAGGTTTTCAACCGTATTATTTTAGAGAGAATTAAGAATGCAACAGATGCTAAACTGCGGGACGAACAGGCAGGTTTTCGAA
>NW_027628476.1:0-4047 GCF_034508935.2 Berghia stephanieae | reverse complement strand
GGGGGGGGGGGGAAATTGAATCGATTTCTTCAAATTTCCGAGTTTTAACCAGCATGATAAAGTCATCGAATTTGCATGTTAGAGTCCATTTTCAGATCTTCGAGATTCAATTTGTCCAGGAAGTAGGAAATTTTTGAGTTTCCAGATTTTTTCATTTTTTTTTTCACTTTTTTTTTCTTTTGGGTGTGAATGAATGAAATTTGACGATGATTAAAATTCCGAGGTTCGACCACTCTGATGAAATCTTCAAATTTTTTCACGAAATTAGTCGACTTTGAGCATCTTCAGAATTTCTACAATGATCTTAAAATTAAAAATTTTGGGATTTTGAAATTTCGATTTGATATTTTTCCAGTTTTATGGTTTTTATAAATTTTGACGATTATTTTTCAAATTTCCGAAAATTTTCGACAATTGATGTAGATTGTAATCATCGAACTTTTGCATGAAAGAGTCCATTTTAGACTTTGAGATCACAATTGTTTGACGATTTTTTAAATTAGTTTCACTTGATAATCTATTCAGAAAGTCATTAGCATCTGGTAAATGTCAATAATTGGATTTTATTTTCTTTTTTTTTGGGAATTACGATTTTTAATTCGATTCAATGTGAACTATTTCGAAAGTTTGACTCTTGAGTTACAATGTAAATAAATTTTGGATTTAATTTGATTTTCCACGTTTTTGGTGAATTGACGATTTTTCAAATTCCGATTTCACATTGATAATCATCGAACTTTATGAAAGAGTCTTAGTCTTTCGAGTTTCACAATGTTAAAGTAAATTTGGAGTTTCGATTTTTTTTTTTCACGTTTTTGGTGAAATTGACGATTTTTCAAATTTCGAGTTCACAGTTGATAAATCATCGACTTGCATGAAGAGTCATTTACATCTTTGAGATTCACAATGTCAGAATAGATTTTGAGTTTCCAGATTTATTTTTTTCACTTTTTTTTTGGGTGAAATTTGACGATTTTTTAAATTTCCAGTTTTTCACATTATGATAAATCATCGAATTTTTAAAAGTCCATTTTCAGCATCTTTGATTTCACAATTTTAAATTAGAATTTTGAGTTTCAGATTTTCATTTTTTCATTTTTTTAAGGGATTGAATTTGACGATTTTTCAAATTTCCAGTTTTCAAACTGATGAAATATCGAACTTTTTCATGAAAGATCGATTTTAAATCTTTGAATTTCACAATTTTAGAAAGTATTTTGGAGTTTCAGATTTTTCATTTTTTTCACGTTTTTTTGTAGTTTGAAATATTTTTAAAATTCGGATTTCACAATCTGATGAAATCTTCAAATTTTTTCAGAAATAGTCGATTTGAGCATCTTCAGAGTTTTAAATGATCATAATTAAATTTTGGATTTTTGAATTTTCGATTTTCCGTTTTGGTGAAATTTGACGATTTTTCAAATTTCGATTTTCACATTGATAATCATCGAACTTTTCTGAAAGAGTCATTTGATCTTTCGAGTTTCACATTGTTTAAAAGTAAATTTTGGAGTTCAGATTTTTATTTTTTCACTTTTTTGGGTGAAATTTGACGATTTTTCAAATTCCGAGTTTCAACAGTATGATAAAATATCGAACTTTTGCATGAAAGATCTTTAGCATCTTTAGATTACAATGTCAGAAGTAGATTTGAGTTCAGATTTTTCATTTTGTTCACTTTTTTTTTGGGTGAATTTTGACGATTTTTAAAAATTTCCGATTTCACATTGATAAATCTCAATTTTTGAAAGTCCATTGGCATCTTCGAGATACAATGTCAGAAGAAATTTTGTTCGATTTTTATTTTCATTTTTTTTTGGGAATTGACGATTTTTTCAAATTTCCGAGTTCAACAGTGATAAATCATCGAACTTTTGCATGAAAGAGTCATTTTAGCATCTTTGAGTTCACAATGTTTAGAAGTAGAATTTTGGAGTTTCCAGATTTTTATTTTTTCACTTTTTTTGGGTGAATTTGACGATTTTTTAATTTCCGAGTTTTCACATTGATGAAATCTCAATTTTCAGAAAAGTCATTTGAGTCTTCGAGTTTACATGTCAAAATTAAATTTGGATTTAATTTTATTTTTACGTTTTTTTGGTGAAATTTGACGATTTTTTCAAATTTCCGAGTTTTCACAAATGATAAAATCATCGAACTTTTGCATGAAAGAGTCCATTTGAGCATCTTTCGAGATTCACAATGTTTAGAAAGTAGAATTTTGGAGTTTCCAGATTTTTCATTTTTTTCACGTTTTTTTTTTGGGTGAAATTTGACGATTTTTTCAAATTTCCGAGTTTTCAACAGTATGACAAAATCATCGAACTTTTGCATGAAAGAGTCATTTGAGCATCTTTCGAGATTCACAATGTTCAGAAAGTAGAATTTTGAGTTTCCAAAATTTTTCATTTTTTTCACGTTTTTTTTTTTGGGGTGAAATTTGACGATTTTTTAAATTTCCGAGTTTCGACAATCTGATGAAATCTCAAATTTTTTCATGAAATAGTCGACTTTTGAGCATCTTCAGAGTTTTACAATGTCTAAATTAGATTTTGGATTTTTGAAATTTTCATTTTTCCACGTTTTTATGGTTGAAATTTTGACGATTTTTTTCAAAATTTCCGAATTTTCGACAATCTGATGTAATCATCGAATTTTCATGAAAGAGTCGATTTTGACGTCTTTCGAGTTTCACAATGTTTAAAAGTAGAATTTAGGAGTTTCAGATTTTTGATTTTTTTCACGTTTTTTTTTTTGGGGTGAAATTTGACGATTTTTTAAATTTCCGAGTTTCAACAGTTGATAAAATTCATCGAACTTTTGCATGAAAGAGTCATTTGAGCATCTTTCAAGATTCACAATGATCAGAAAGTAGAATTTTTGAGTTTCCAGATTTTTCATTTTTTTCACGTTTTTTTTTGGGTTGAAATTTGACGATTTTTCAAATTTCCGAGTTTCAACAGTGTGATAAAATCATCGAACTTTTGCATGAAAGAGTCATTTTGAGCATCTTTCGAGATTCACAATGTTCAAAAAGTAGAATTTTGGAGTTTCCAGATTTTCTATTTTTTTCACGTTTTTTTTTGGGGGGGTGGGAAATTGACGATTTTTTCAAATTTTCGAGTTTCCAACAGTTGATAAAATCATCGAACTTTTGCATGAAAGAGTCATTTGAGCATCTTTCGAGATTCACAATGTCAGAAAGTAGAATTTTTGAGTTTTCGATTTTTTCATTTTTTTCAGTTTTTTTTTTTCACGGGGGGGGGGGTGGGGGGGGAGGAATTTGACGATTTTTTTTAAATTTCTGAGGTTTCAACAGTGTGATGAAATCATCGAACTTTGCATGAAAGAGTCCATTTTAAGCATCTTTCGAGATTCATAATGTCAGAAAGTAGAATTTGGAGTTTCCAGATTTTTCATTTTTTTCACTTTTTTTTTTTGAGGGGGGGGGGGGGAATTTGACGATTTTTCAATTTCCGGGGTTTCAACAGTGTGATATAAATCATCGAACTTTTGCATGAAAGAGTCCATTTTGAGCTTCTTTTGAGATTCACAATGTTTAGAAAGTAGAATTTGGAGTTTCCAGATTTTTGATTTTTTTCACGTTTTTTTTTTGTGGGTGAAATTTGACGATTTTTTAAAATTAATTTCCGCATTTCAAGATGATAAATCTTCAAATTTTTTCATGAAATAGTCGACTTTGAGCATCTTCAGAGTTTTACAATGATCATAATTAAATTTTGGTTTTTGAATTTTCGATTTTTTCACGTTTTATGGTGAAATTTTGACGATTTTTTTCAAATTTCCGAATTTCGACAATCTGATAACATTCGAACTTTTTTCATGAAAGAGTCGAATTTTGAACGTCTATTCGAGTTTAAATGTTCATAAAGTTAATTTGGAGTTTACAGATTTTTGATTTTTTCACGATTTTTTAGGGGGGGAAATTTGACGATTTTTTCAAATTTCCGAGTGTTCAACAGTATGATAAAATCATCGAACTTTTGCATGAAAGAGTCATTTTGAGCATCTTTGAGATTACAATGT
>NW_027628475.1:0-4048 GCF_034508935.2 Berghia stephanieae | reverse complement strand
TGGCTTCCCAAAAGGAAGTTATTATTTTTTCTAAAAAGTGCGCAATTAATTAGTGGAAAAAGGGAAGGCGGAGAGGAACTGTGTAATGCAGTTTAGAAAGTGAAATATAAAAACGTGTATATAGAGTAGACTATTGTTGGAAAATAAATACGATGGAATTGGAAATAAATACTAAAGTTGAAGATGTCGGTATAAATATAATTATTAGTGGCGGTAGCAGTAGCAGTAGCACTCATCCTTCCTTCACTCCACCCAGACAAGTCAATATAAATCTATACTTGTTCACGACGATGAGTTTACGTTGCTTACATTTCTTGACCAATTGAAATTAACCCAATTACCAGCCAGAAGCGTGACCAACCGTCTTTGTAGACCTCATGATGCCCGCCATTGGAGCAATATCATTAGCGCTCACAGCATGCGTAGACAGAGCTGGTCACAAATTTGGATCGAAATTAGACCAATCTGACAAATCATGATGAGACGGGAAGAAGCTACATAAAGAGAGGGGAGAGCACGTCCGCGCTATAAAAAAACTAGACAACCCCCCCCCCCCCCAAAAAAAAAAAAAAAAAAAAAACAATAACCAAAAAAAAATAAAAAATACAAACTTAAAAAAAAGAAAGAAAATAACCCCAACAACCCCCCCCCCCCCCCCCCCCAAAACAAAAAAAAAAAAAAAAAAAAAAAAACAGAAACAAAACAAAAAAACAACACGTTTTTATTCCGACTGTTTATAATACAAAGAATACAACAGTCGTATTTATAATTTAATTATTATTTTGTAAAGCGTCCTAATTTAATTTTGAAAATCAACAAACATTGCGACTGTAAGATTAATGAATTAGGGTGGCTCTAGTATCTGATCTGTTTTCACATTCTGAGAGTCAAAAAAAAAAATTAATAAAAATTAAAAAGACAATGAAGATAAAATGGACATCAAATCAATTTTCTTTTCTAGGTAATGGTTCACATATTGTAGATCATTTACCAAATATTTTCGGGCATGATATGGAAGGTAAGCCTACTCGCGGACTCGGCGTGTTGTGAGTCCAACGTTGAAACTCTTCCTCTTCACAAAGCAAAGCAAACACACCAAGACGACGTGCAATTATTTGCAGGCCTGATAACCCAATTCCTTAGGGGCTCATTGTTATAATGGAAATCTCAAAACCTGACGCAAAATATTATAATATCCATTACAACAATATTAAACTAGGCCCAATAGTGGGTTCAGATGTCAAACCTGCATATATGTAAACGTCGCACCAAGATAATCATGTTTGAAAAATCTAAATTGAAGCCGTGTCATTTTGCTAGCTTTTTAATAATTTCTTCTCTGATTTCTCTTTGTTTCGTTATTAGTTCATCTTTAGTACCATGTATAATATATACTTTTTTCTCATTTAAAAGGGATTTCAGTTCTTTTGTTATCCATGGTTTGTTATTTACCGTGCCATTTTGCTAGCGAAAACCCCCACCATTTACAAAAAAAATTTGATTGATGATGAATATTGGTTTTCTACAAGGAGTGTTTCTTTTTTTCAAAAGTATTCACTATGATTCACTTTCTTATGCAAAATTATTTGGATTAAAGTCTTTAGAAATGGTTTAAGAATAAGATAGAAACATGGGATTCTATCGAAGTGTCCATATATGCAGGTCTGACATCCGAACGCGCTTATGAGCCTAGTTTAACATTGTGGTTATAGTCAGTCTTTTTGGGTCATTTTAAAATATTTCCATTACAACAATGAGCCCACACGGAATCTGCAAATGTGTGCAGACGGATTCTATGATTTTGTGTGTTTTCTATTCCTCGTTAATTGTTATACATTACTTTATCGTAAAACACACTAAGAGCAGCATGGTGCTGAAGAGTTAAATAGAAGTTAACGACTCTGTGCTTTAGTGTTTAATCCATTTACGCTTTAAATGAATAATAAATAAATTAATCAATAAAATTCATTCATCAATAAGGAAATGGGGTTACAAGCGTGACTTACGTCAATGAATGAAAACATCTTTAAAAAAGTAGTCCTTCAGAGCCATTAGGCTAATGGAGCAGGAGTTTATCCGGTTTCTTTAACGTGAAACGGACAATATCAATTGCTTGTTACCCATTGGATAGGACGCTAGTCTATCGCCATATCTAAAAGACCCAGCTACCCATTCAGTGCTGGGTAGACAGGGGATCAGAAAAAAATAACATATCTCGATTGCACCCAGGATCGATCTCGGTCCCTTTGCGTGTGAAGCAAGTGGTCTACCAATTGAGCTATCACGACCCCCAATGAATAAATAAGCGTTATGAAATTCAACATAATTTATAAGTATGCTACGTAATAATGCTTATGTATTATTAGACAGATTATAGGGCCATATACGACAGGTTAAATAAAATGTAATTTTGTGTATCAACAAAAGACCATTCTAGCTAATACTAATGCATGTATCCAGTCCTCGGAAGACTGTTTCACTCTTCCAAAGAGATTGGAACCATTTCTTGACACCACACTATTGTTCTCTATTACGTTTCAAGTATTCTTGAAAACATCTAGTCTAACAGAGACAGAGACTGAAAGATCAAGCAAAGTAATGGAAACTATACATTTCTTTATAAAATTAAATGAAATCGTTTCTTCTATTTTAACCAGTTAACTGTCGTACTCTGCAAAAACACGTATTTTAAATATTTGGCCAGAAAACTCATCCATCAAATATGATCGATTTAAATGACCCTCATCTTGGCAAAATCTCTCAAACCTGGGACCTCGCGAGGTCTTCCTTCAGCTTTAGGTTTGAGAGTTTTTGACAAGATGAGAGTCATTTAAATTGATCGATGTTTGAAGGATAAGTTTTCTGGTCAAATTTTTAAATAAATGTCTTTCAGAGTGCGGGACTTAACTGTTACAATAAAATGCATGTCACTCAGATGCTACTTTTCTAGGCAAGTCAGCCACGATAACAATATTTTTCAATCAAGTTAAATGTGTGAATCACCTTTTTTTTTTGTTTTGGTCACGATGTGTCCATTGAGCTTAGCTTACCCAAATCTGGTCTATAAATAATGTCACTTTATTGTCATGTTTTATGAAAGAAACGCACTAGATATGTTGTATTGATGCTATAGATAGTTCGGAGTTGACGTCACTCAGGTCTTTGTTATTGTTTTTTGCCACCGAGTTTATGAGTAATTCTGACCAAAATATATTAAAATGCTTTTTTTCGGGGGTTTAAACGGGACACGTGGGGGGGCAAAAACGCGTTAACTATAATCCAAAGCCCACGATTATACAGAAATTCAAATTTAAACTTTAAATAAATTTTATTCACGTTCGACACAGCAAACAAATTGATATTGAAAATGAAAAAACAAAAATTTGACGGCTTTTGGGAAATGAAAAAGGGTATTGGGCGGGGGGGAGGAAAAGGTTCGTAAAATTTTCGAAACTAAACGGAGGAAGGTGCGGGGCCCGGTGGTTGAAAGGAAAAATTTTAAAAGAATGTGCCCCCCCTTTCCCCCATTTTTACCAAAAATTTTTAAAATGGGGCCCAAGCGTTTTTTTCCCGAAATTTGGAAAAAATTCAAAAATTTTCCTGTTCCAAAAAAAGAAAAACTTTAAACTTGAACGATCTCAGACCGTTGCATTGACTTCAATAGTCAGAAAACTTTTAAAAAACTTGTTCTTGTTAAAATTAGGAACGTTAGCCCGAGGATATCTTTAATTTCTTCAAAACCAGGGCGTGGCGGGGATGCCATTTTGCTGTTTACAAACAAAATCTCAGGCATTAACACCAAGTATTGCAGTTTCTTTTGCAGATTTTTCCGCGTTTAATACAATCAAACCTCAGTTGGTTGTTCAAAAATTACTGTCGAAATTTTAAACAAAGAAAAAATTTCTTTGGGGGCTCGAATTTTTACGGGAGAGCACAATATGTTTAAATTTGGCAAAACAAATCCCTGTATAACTACAAATACTGGTGCTCCTCAGGTTGGTAGTCCCCTTTATTATTCCAAAATCACGAATGACTGTAGCAAAACCAA
>NW_027628474.1:0-4054 GCF_034508935.2 Berghia stephanieae | reverse complement strand
CGCCTTTTAAAAATTAATGAATAAATCAAATTGATCAAAACAATCTATTTCCCCCTACCCATCATAAAATGGTTGAGATGATCTAAAAATCACTGTGCCGTCAGCGTATTTAATTATTTGGCAGTTTGAATGAAATGAACGCAGTCATAAGTAATAGAAAGTATATTATGGGAAAATTCACCCCCCTGAGGCCCTTTGTTTGACAGTTTCTTTTATTTTTAAAATTTTATAAAAATAATAATAATAAAAAATAATAAATAATAAAAAAAATTTAAAAAATAAAATAAAAATTTAAAAAAATAATAATAAAATTATTATTTTTAAAATAAAATTTAATAATAAAATAATAATAAAAAATATAATTAATAATAATAATAAAAATAATAATAATAAAAATAAAAATAATAATAATAAATAAAAATTATAATAATAATAATAAAATAATAAAAATAAATAATAATACTAATAAAAATAATAATAATAAAAATAAAAAATAATAATAATAAATAAAAAAAATAATAATAAAAAATTAATAATAAAAATTATTTTTTATTTTTATTTTATTTTTTATTGTTATTATTAAATTTTTAAATTATTTTTCATTATTTCTATTTCAATTACAAATACTAACTACACTACTATACTACTCCTACTATCCCTACTATATACACTCCAAAAATACTACTTACTACAAAAAAAATAAAAATAATAATAATAAAAAAATAATTTTTTTGGGGATATTAGTAGTAAAAGTAGTAGTAGTAGAATTATTAAAGTTAGTAGAAGTAGAAAGGTAGTATAGTATAATTTTTTCAAACTGTTTTTTTAATCTCGAAACCCAAAACCCTTTAAACAGAGAGCAAAACGCGAATAATTAAGGGCACTTTTAAAAAAAAAAAAAAATTTTAGTTTTGCCTTCAAAAAAAGAGTACAAAATAGGGTTTTGTTATGTTTAGAAAATTTGCTCATCTTTTCCTGCCCAGAATCGGCATCGTGTTTTCTCCGATTCCTTTGTCATCGCCTTTCCCAAGAACCCCTCACGAAAACCCCAAAAAAATTTTTTCAACTTAATAAGGTTTCTAAAAAATGTGACCTTCAGCCCTAACAGGGGAAATTATATCGCCCTTGAACAAGAGGTAAAAACCCCAAACATTTACTATAAAAATTATAATTTTAAATTGAAACTGATAACTTTATTAAGAAAGGGAAAATTGCCCCAACATAAGGAAACTTGGGGGGCAGTTTGTGGGGCAGAAACCCAAGGGGGAGTCAAATTGTGACCCAACCCCGCCCCATAAAAAATTTATGACTGGAAATTGTCGTTCGCTTTAAAAGGGTTTTTTGGGGGGGGGGGGGGGGGGGGGGGGGGGGGGTTTTCAATTAAAAAATGCATATCTTCGTTATAAAGAGGAAAAACGCAGAAAACCTTGGTATCTTTATTTTCGGGCACCTACCCTTTCGGGAAACTACGTAAAACGGTAAAAAGTAACAAACTTTGGAAACCCTTAAATCCCCTTTTTAAAGGGATTAAAAGGGAAATTGTTTGATTTTTTTAAAAAAAACACACACAAAAAATGCACACATACACACAAACACACACACAAAATTTTAAAATTTAAAAATATTATAAAAATTTAATATATAAAAATTAATATACACAAAAAGGAGGGGGAAGGGTCCACCCATAGTTTGTATTGTAGCGGCAAACCCAGTTACCGGAGTTACCTTTTTACGAGATCCTGAGACGGGTTTCCCGGGGTTGCCGTTTACGTAGACCCCTTTGCCTATTAGAAAAGAGATAAGTGTCATTTTGTAAACCCTGAAAAAAAAAAAAAAAAAAAAGTTTTAATTTTCAAATAAGGGGGGAGGGGGAATTTTGGTTGTTAAAATTAAATTTTTCGAAAAAATTTTTGGCCCAAGGTTTGCTGTAAAAAAACTTTTTCTTTAATCAAATCGGGAAAAATTAAAGCCCTTGAGAGAAATAAGGGCCAAAAAATAAAAGACCCGGGGGTGAAAGGGTTTGGGGAAAAAAGTTCCAAGCAAGAAACGCACCCGAGACTCAAAAGGGGCAGAAAAGGCCCTGAACCTGTTTTTGAGTTTTTTTTCCCTGTTGGGGCAATAAATTTAAAAATTCACGAGTCAATGATTTAAATTTCCCCTTCTTACTGGGGCCAACGCGTTTTTTCCAGCAATATTTATTTATGGTGGGGGTGTAAAAAGGGCTTTGAAGTTAAAAATGACTTTGCATGCCCGAAATAAACAAAACCCATGAGGGTTGTTCCATAAAGTAACAGGAGCTGGCCACAGAGTGAAAAAATTGTTTTGTAAATAATTTTGTTCATTTCCTTCCTCCCGTTCTAATGCGAATGATAACAATATTGCCTTTTTAAAGAGTGTGTGTAACATATCTCAATGTACCATGTTGAAACGTTGAACCAAACCAAAAAAGGTTTTAAAAAGGGAAAATCATAAAAGTTTTTCTAAAAAAACCAAATTTTTTTATTTTTATTGGGTTTTGGGCCCCTTTGACGGGTTTTACGTTAATTGATATAACGTTTTTTGTTTTTCCCATTTAAAATTGATTTCCCTTATTTCAAATTTTTAAATTTTGCTTAAGATTAAGGGCTTTTTTCCCGTTGTTTTTCCCTTGCGAATAACAAGGGGGGGTGCGTCCCTTTTCACCTTTTTATTAATAAATTCATAACGAACGATCAAACATGTTCATAATATTTTTTATTTTAATAAACAATATGGACAAATCAACCAGGTTATGGGCCCAGGACGTCCACATTCTCCAGACTAACCAAAAATTTGATGGAGATGAAACCCCAAAAAAGAACAGTGGGGGGGTAAAATTTTTGGGTTACATGCACTACAAGAATTTAAGATTAAACCCTCCCCCCCAAAAGATGATGAAAGATTTTAGACAAGAAAGAATTTCAGAAGCATATTCCGAACTTTTTTTTTCAGTTTTCCCAGACCAAAAAAATTTTTCCCTTATTAAACGAGATTGGGGCCCCAGATGATGGAAAAAGGCACTTAAATTCTGAGGGACAACCTAAAACCAGCCCCAAATACAAACCCAAAAAAATCAACGGGGGTAAAACGGGGGCTCACAAACACTAGTGAAGAAAAGGGAAAAAAGCGTGGGCCCAATAAACTGATTAGGGCAAAAATCCGGGATTAGCCCCAAAGACTTCCGGGGGGGAGGGCCGTTCGGATAGCCTCTTGATCGGGCCCTGATCAAAAAAGGACTACCGGATTTTATACAAACCATTTGTTTCAGTGATTAAAACAAAGCAAAAGAAGGGGAAAAAAAACAAAGGAAATTCAAGGGGAGCACTGAGAACATTTTGAAAAAAACCGAAAATTCAAGGGGGAAAAGGTTACTGGGCAGGATTTTATTTTTTAAGTTTGGGGTTTTGGGGACAGTTTTTAAAAAAGTAAAAGGGGGGCCAGGGTTGGGAAGTGCAAATGGCCGATTTAAAAAGAAATTCTAAACCAACGTGTTTTAATTGCGGATTTTAAGGGCATTTTAAAAGGGACTGTGTGAAGAATAAAAGACGGTGGTGTAAAAATTTTCAAAAAAAGGACAATCATTTTTGAACAAAATTGTTTGATTCAAGAATTTTAAAAGTGACATAAACTAAAAAGACAAGGGAAAAAGTAATGAATCAAATTTAAAAAACGGCCTTTTTGTTAATAAAAAATTTTGATTTAAGGGGGAACCTTTTGCTTTTTTGGCAGTTTCCAAATTTACTAGAAATGGGATATGAAATATAGTTAAAAAAAAAAGCCAACCAAAACCCACTTGTAGATTGTTGGGGATAAAAGGCTCATATAGTTAGAGATATTTCTGCGGGGTTTTTAATTTCGATAAAAAAAAAAAAAAATTTGAGCCCGGGCATAAAAACCCTTTCCAACGGTGACAAGTAAAGTGGGTTCGGGGAAAAAAGGGGGTGAAAGCCAAATTGAGGGATAAAAAAATTCGAATGGGAAAACTTTAAATTGCACTTTAAAAAAATTTCCTAATTTTGGGGACCCTCGTTTCCCG
>NW_027628473.1:0-4057 GCF_034508935.2 Berghia stephanieae | reverse complement strand
CCCCGCCCCCCCGCCCCCGCCGCCCCGCCCCCCCGCCCCCCCCCCCCGCCGCCCCCGCCCGCCCCGCCCGCCCCCGCCCCGCGCCCCGCCCCCCGCCCGCGCCCCCACCCCCCACGCCCCGCGCCCCGCCGCGCCCCCCCCCCCGCCCCCGGCGCCCGCCCCCCGCCCCCGCCCCCCCCGCCCCCCGCCCGCCACGCCCCGCCCGGCCCCCGCCCCCCCCCGCCCGCCCCCGCCCCCCGCGACCCCCGCCCGCCCCCCCCCGCCGCCGCCGCCCCGCCCCCCGGCCCCCCCCCCCCCGCCCTCCCCCGCCCCCGCCCGCCGCCCCCCGCCCCCCCCGCCGCTCCCCGCCCCGCCCCCCCCCCCGCGCCCCCCGCCCCCCCCGCCCCCCCGCCCCCGACCCGCCGCCCCCCCGGGCCCCCCGCCCCGCCGACCCCGCGCGCCGCGCCCACCCGCACCCGCCCCCCCGCCCGCCCCCGCCGCCGCCGCCCCCGCCCCCCCCCCCGCCCCCCCGCCCCCCCCCCCCCCCTCCCCCCCGGCCCCCCCGCCGCCCCCCGCCCCCCCCGCACCGCCGCCGCCACCCCGCCCGCCCCCCCCCCCGCCCGGCCCCGCCGCCCCGGCCCCCGCCGCCCCCCGCCCCCCCCCCCCACCCGCCGCCCCCCGCCCCCGCCGCCGCCCAGCCCCGCCCCCCCCGCCCCGCCCCCCGCCCCGCCCCCCCCGCCCGCCCCCGCCCGACCCCCGCCCCGCCCCCCCCCCGCCCCCGCGCCCGCCCACCCTCCGCCCCGCCCCCCGCCCCCGCCCCCCCGCCCGCGCCCGCCCCGCGCCGCCCGCCCGCCCCCCGCGCCGCCCGCCCCCCGCCCGCCGCGCCGCCCCCCCCCCCGCCCCGCCCGCCCCCGCCCGCCCCCCGCCCGCCCCCCCGCCCCCGCCCCCCCCGCCCGCCACGCCCCCGCCCCCCCGCCCCCGCCCCGCCCCCGCCCCGCGCCCCCCCCCCCGCCCCCCCGCCCCCCCGCCCCGCCCGCCCGCCCCCCCCGCCCCCCCGCCCCCGCCCCCCCCCCCCCCCACCCCCCCGCCCCCCCCCGCCCCCCCCCCCCCCGCCCCCCCGCCCCCCCCGCCCGCCCCCCCCCCCCCCCCCCCCCCCCCGCCCCCCACCCCCCCCCCCCCGCCCCCCCCCCCCCGCCGCCGCCCCCCCCGCCCCCCCCCCCCCCCCCCCCCCCCCCGCCCCCCGCCCGCCCCCCCCCCCCCGCCCCCCCCCCCGCCCCCGCGCCCCCGCCCCCCCCCACCCGCCCCCCGCGCCCGCGCACCCCACCCCCCCCCCCCCCCCCCCCCCGCCCGCGCCCCGCCCCCCCGCCCCCCCCCCCCCCCCCGCCCCCCCCCGCCGCCCCCCCCCCCCCGCCCCCCCCGCCCCCGCCCCCGCCCGCCCCCCCGCCGCCCCCCCGCCCCCGCGCCCCCGCCCTCCCCCGCCCCGCCCCCCCCCCGCCCCCCCCGCCCCCCCCCGCCCCCCCCCCCCGCCCCCCCCCCCCCCCCCCCGCACCCCCCCGCCCCGCCCGCCCCCCCCCCCCGCCCCCCCCCCCCCCCCCCCCCCCCCCCCCCCCCCCCCCGCCCCCCCCCCCCCCCCCCCCCCCCCCCCCCCCCGCCCCCCCCCCCCCCCCCCCCCCGGCCCGGCCCCCGCCCCGCCCCCCCCCCCCCCCCCGCCCCCCCCCCCCCCCGCCCCCCCCCCCCCCCCCCCCCCCCCCCCGCCCCCCCCCGCCCCCCCCCCCCCCCCCCCCCCCCCCCCCCCCCCACCCCGCCCCCCCCCCCGCCCCGCCCCCCCCGCCGCCCCCCCCCCCGCCGCCCCCCCCCCCGCCCCCCCCCCCCCCCCCCCCCCCCCCCCCCCCCCGCCCCCCCCCCGCCCGCCCCCCCCGCCCCCCCCCCCCCCCCCCCCCCGCCCCCCGCCGCCCCCCCCCCCCCCCCCCCCCCCCCCCGCCCCCCCCCCGCCCCGGCCCCCCCCCCCCCCCCCCCCCCCCCCCCCCCCCCCCCCGCCCCCCCCCCGCCCCCCCCCCGCCCCCACCCCCCCCCCCCCCCCCCGCCCCCCCCCCCCCCCCCCCCCCCCCCCCCCCCCCCCCCCGGCCACCCCCCCCCCCGCCCCCCCCCCGCCCCCCCCTCCCCCCCCCCGCCCCCCCCCCCCGCCCCCCGCCCCGCCCCCCCCCCCCCCCCCCCCCCCCCCCCCCGCCCCGCCCCGCCCCGCCGCCCCCCCCCCCCCCCCCCCCCCCCCCCCCCCCCCCCCGCCCGCCCCCGGCCCCCCCCCCCCCCCGCCCCCCCCCCGCCCCCCCCGCCCCCCCCCCCCCCCCCCCCCCCCCCCCCCCCCCCCCCCCCCCCCCCCCCCCCCCCCCCCCCCCCCCCCCCCCCCCCCCCCCCCCCCCCCCCCCCCCCCCCCCC
Organism: Berghia stephanieae; assembly: GCF_034508935.2. Taxonomy (NCBI): domain Eukaryota; kingdom Metazoa; phylum Mollusca; class Gastropoda; order Nudibranchia; family Aeolidiidae; genus Berghia; species Berghia stephanieae. Next base: position 1,645 of record NW_027628473.1, on the reverse strand, counting down.
CCCCCCCCCCCCCCCCCCCCCCCCCCCCCCCCCCCCCCCCGCGCCCCCCCCCCCCCCCCCCCCCCGCCCCCCCCCCCCCCCCCCCCCCCCCCCCCCCCCCCCCCCCCCCCCCCCCCCCCCCCCCCCCCCCCCCCCCCCCCCCCCCCCCCCCCCCCCCCCCCCCCCCCCCCCCCCGCCCCCCGCCCCCCCCCCCCCCCCCCCCCCCCCCCCCCCCCCCGCCCCCCCCCCCCCCCCCCCGCCCCCCCCCCCCCCCCCCCCCCCCCCCCCCCCCCCCCCCCCCCGCCCCCCCCACCCCCCGCCCTACTACCCATCCCCCCCCCCCCCCCCCCCCCCCCCCCCCCCCCCCCCCCCCCCCCCCCCCCCCCCCCCCCCCCCCCCCCCCCCCCCCCCCCCCCCCCCCCCCCCCCCCCCCCCCCCCCCCCCCCCCCCCCCCCCCCCCCCCCCCCCCCCCCCCCCCCCCCCCCCCCCCCCCCCCCCCCCCCCCCCCCCCCCCCCCCCCCCCCCCCCCCCCCCCCCCCCCCCCCCCCCCCCCCCCCCCCCCCCCCCCGCCCGCCCCCCCCCCCCCCCCCCCCCCCCCCCCCCGCCCCCCCCCCCCCCCCCCCCCCCCCCCCCCCCCCCCCCCGCCCCCCCCCCCCCCCCCCCCCCCGCCCCCCGGCCCCCCCCCCCCCCCCCCCCCGCCCCCCCCCCCCCCCCCCCCGCCCCCCCCCCCCCCCCCCCCCCCCCCCCCCCCCCCCCCCCCCCCCCCCCAGCCCCCCCCCCCCCCCCCCCCCGCCCCCCCCCCCGCCCCCCCCCCCCCCCCCCCCCCCCGCCCCCCCCCCCCCCCCCCCCCCCCCCCCCCCCCCCCCCCCCCCCCCCCCCACCCCGCCACCCCCCCCCCCCCCCCCCCCGCCCCCCCCCCCCGCCCCGCCCCCCCCCCCCCCGCCCCCGCCGACCCCCCCCCCCCCCCCCCCCCCCCCCCCCCCCCCGCCCCCCCCCCCCGCCCCCCCCCCCCCCCCGCCCCCCCCCGCCCCCCCCCCCCCCCCCCCCGCCCCCCCCCCCGCCCCCCCCCCCCCCCCCCCGCCCCCCCGCCCCCCGCCCCCCCCCCCCCCCCCCCCCCCCCCCCCCCGCCGCCCCCCCCCCCCCCCCCCCCCGCCCCCCCCGCCGCCCCCCCCCCCGCCCCCCCCCCCCCCCCCCCCCCCGCCCCCCCCCCCCCCCCCCGCCCCCCCCGCCCCCCCCCCCCCCCCCCCGCCCCCCCCCGCGCCCCCCCCCCCCCCCGCCCCCCCCCGCCGCCCCCCCGCCCCCGCCCCCCCCCCCCCGCCCCCCCCCCCCCCCCCACCCCCCCCCGCCCGCCCCCCCGCCCCCCCCCCCCCCCCCCCCCCCCCGCCCGCCCCTCCCCCCCCCCCCCCCCCCCCCCGCCCCCCGCCCCCCCCCCCCCGGCCCCCGCCCCCCCCCGCCCCCCGCCCGCCCCGCCCCCCCCGCCCCGCCCCGCCCCCGCCCCCCCCCCCCCCCCGCCGCCCCGCCCCCCCCCGCCCCCCCCCCCCCCCCCCCCCCCCCCCCCCCCCCCGCGCGGCCCGCGCGCCCCCCCCCGCCGCCCCCCCGCCGCCCCCCGCCCCGCCCCCGCCCGCCCCCCCCCCCCCGCCCCCCCCCCCCCCCCCCCGCCCGCCCC
>NW_027628472.1:0-4056 GCF_034508935.2 Berghia stephanieae | reverse complement strand
TTCACGTTTTTTTTTTTGGGGGGGGGGGGGGGGAAATTTGACGATTTTTTCAAATTTCCGAGTTTTCGACAATCTGATGAAATCTTCAATTTTTTGCTTGAAATAGTCGACTTTGAGCATCTTCAGAGTTTTACAATGATCAAAAATTAAAATTTTGGATTTTTGAATTTTTCGATTTTTCCACGTTTTATGGTGAAATTTTGACGATTTTTTCAAATTTCCGAATTTTCGACAATCTGATGAAATCTTCGAATTTTTGCATGAAAGAGTCGATTTTGAACGTCTTTCGAGTTTCACAATGTTGAAAAATGATAATTTAGGAGTTTAAGATTTGTGATTTTTTTCACTTTTTTTCTCGGTTAAATTTGACGATTTTTTCAAATTTCCGAGTTTTCAACAGTATGACAAAATCATCGAATTTTTGCAGAAAGAGTCCGTTTTGAGCATCTTTCGAGATTCACAATGTTTAGAAAGTAGAATTTGGAGTTTCCAGATTTTCATTTTTTTCACGTTTTTTTTTGAGGGGGGATGGGTGAATTTCATTTTTTAAATTTCGAGTTTGGGAGATGTGATGATATTTCAATTTTTCTTGAAATAGTCGATTTAGCATTTCGAGTTTTCAATATATTTAAATTTTGGATTTGAATTTTTAGATTTTTCCAGTTATGTAAATTTTGACGATTTTTAAATTTCCGATTTTCGTACTGAGAATCTTCGAATTTTTCAGATAATCGATTTTGAATCTTTCGAGTTTCAACATGTTGAAACTTTAATTTAGAAGTTAAATTTATTTTTCATTTTTTTTTGATTTTTTTACGTTTTTTTCAAATTTGCGATTTTTCAATTACCGATATCAAATATGCATGAAGATCCTTTTGAGATTCGTAGTTGGCAATGTTTGAATAGAATTTTGAAGTTCGATTTTATTTTCAGTTTTTTTTTTTTTAGTGGGGGGGGGGGGTTGGATTTAATTTGCGATTTTTTAAATCGATTTTCAATTTTGATGAAATTCATTTTGAGCTTATTAGGTTTACATTGATCAATATTAAATTTGGATTTTTGAAATTTTGGATTTTTGTTTTATTTTGTTTATGCGATTTATTTTTTCAAATTTCCGAATTTTCGACAATCTGATGAAATCTTCAATTTTGCATGAAAGAGTCGATTTTGAACGTCTTTCGAGTTTCAATTTGAAAATAATAATTTAGGAGTTTCAGATTTTATTTTTGTTTTTTCGTTTTAATTTGAGATTAAATTTCGATTTTTCAAATTTGATCAAATATCGAATTAATCATGAATTTTTGAGATCTTTGAGATCTTTTAGAGATTTCCAAGTTTAAGATATTTTGGTTTTCCGTTTTTTTTTTGGGTTTAATTTGAGTTGGTGTGAAATTTCGAGTTTTCAAATTATGATTAATTTCTGAAATTCGATTTGAATTCTTAATTAGTCGAATTACATTTGATTTTAAATGTTCAAAAATTTCAATATTTGGATTTTGACGATTTTTTCATTTCGATTTTCGTTTTATGTGAAATTTTGCTGAAGATTTTGAAATTTTCGATTTCACAATTGAAATTGATAAGATTTTAATTTTTCATTTTTAAGGAATTTGCGATTTTTAATTCGTTTCGTTCAATTCGTTTTCAAGAGTGTTTTGACAATTTGAGATTCAATGTTAGAAGTATTTTGGAGTTCAGATTTCATTTTTAGTTTTTTTATTTTATGTGTGGGGTTGGAAATTTGACGATTTTTTCAAATTTCCGAGTTTTCAACAGTATGAAATTTCAATTTTTGCAGAAAAGTCCTTTTGAGCATCTTTCGAGATTCACAATGTTAGAAAGTAGATTTGGGTTTCAGATTTCTTTTTTCACGTTTTTTTTGGGGGGGGGGGGGGAATTGACGATTTTTTCAAATTTCCGAGTTTTCACAATCTGATGAATTTCAATTTTTTGCTTGAAATAGTCGACTTTGAGCATTTCAGAGTTTACAATGATCAAAATTAAAATTTTGGATTTGAATTTTCGATTTTCCACGTTTGATTGATTTGATTTTTTTTCATTTTTCGGTAAATTTGACGTTTTTTCAATTCCGATTTTAACGTATGAAAATTGAATTTTTGAGAAGTCTTTTGACTCTTTCGGATTACAATGTTAAAGTAAATTTTGGAGTTTCAGATTCATTTTTCACGTTTTTTTTGGTGGGGAATTTGACGATTTTTCAATTTCGATTTTCACATTGATGAATTAATTTTGTTAAATAGTCGATTGAGATCTTCAATTTAAATGTCTAAAATAAATTTGGATTTGATTTTCATTTTCATTTTTGTAAATTTGACGATTTTTTCAAATTTCGAATTTTCGACACTGATGAATCTTCAATTTGCATGAAAGAGTCGATTTTGAAGTCTTTCGAGTTTCACAATGTTGAAAAATGTTTAGGAGTTTGATTTTTGATTTTTTATTTTTTTTCGGTAAATTTGACGATTTTTTCAAATTTCCGAGTTTTCAACAGTATGACAAAATCATCGAATTTTTGCATGAAAGAGTCCGTTTTGAGCATCTTTCGAGATTCACAATGTTCAGAAAGTAGAATTTTGGAGTTTCTAGATTTTCATTTTTTTCACGTTTTTTTTTTTAGGGGGGGGGGGGGGGGGAATTTGACGATTTTTTCAAATTTCCGAGTTTTCGACAATCTGATGAAATCTTCAATTTTTTGCTTGAAATAGTCGACTTTGAGCATCTTCAGAGTTTTACAATGATCAAAAATTAAAATTTGGATTTTTGAATTTTTTCGATTTTTCCACGTTTTATGGTGAAATTTTGACGATTTTTTCAAATTTCCGAATTTTCGACAATCTGATGAAATCTTCGAATTTTTGCATGAAAGAGTCGATTTTGAACGTCTTTCGAGTTTCACATATGTTGAAAATATATTTAGGAGTTTACAGATTTTTGATTTTTTTTACGTTTTTTTTCGTTTAAATTTGACGATTTTTTCAAATTCCCGAGTTTTCAACAGTATGACAAAATCATCGAATTTTTGCATGAAAGAGTCCGTTTTGAGCATCTTTCGAGATTCAAATGTTTAGAAAGTAGAATTTTGGAGTTTCCAGATTTTCATTTTTTTCACGTGAGTTTTTTTTTGAGGGGGGGGGGGGGGGGGGAATTTGACGATATTTTCAAATTTCCGGGTTTTCGACAATCTGATGAAATCTTCAATTTTTTGCTTGAAATAGTCGACTTTGAGCATCTTCAGAGTTTTACAATGATCAAAAATTAAAATTTTGGATTTTTGAATTTTTCGATTTTTCCACGTTTTATGGTGAAATTTGACGATTTTTTCAAATTTCCGAATTTTCGACAATCTGATGAATTTCGAATTTTTGCATGAAAGAGTCGATTTTGAACGTCTTTCGAGTTTCACAATGTTGAAAAATAATAATTTAGGAGTTTACAGATTTTTGTTTTTTTTCACGTTTTTTTTCGGTGAAATTTGACGATTTTTTCAAATTTCCGAGTTTTCAACAGTATGACAAAATCATCGAATTTTTGCATGAAAGAGTCCGTTTTGAGCATCTTTCGAGATTCACAATGTTTAGAATGTAGAATTTAGGAGTTTCCAGATTTTTCCTTTTTTTCACGTTTTTTTTTTTTTGAGGGGGGGGGGGGGGGGGGGTTTGAGGTTTTTTTTAAATTTCCGTGTTTTTGCCAATTTTTTGGAATTTTCATATTTTTGTTTGAATGTCGACTTTGAGCATCTTCAGAGTTTTACAATGATCAAAAATTAAAATTTTGGATTTTTGAATTTTTCGATTTTTCCACGTTTTATGGTGAAATTATGACGATTTTTTCAAATTTCCGAATTTTCGACAATCTGATGAAAACTTCGAATTTTTGCATGAAAGAGTCGATTTTGAACGTCTTTCGAGTTTCACAATGTTGAAAAATAATAATTTAGGAGTTTCCAGATTTTTGATTTTTTTCACTTTTTTTTCGGTGAAATTTGACGATTTTTTCAAATTTCCGAGTTTTCAACAGTATGACAAAATCATCGAA
>NW_027628471.1:0-4058 GCF_034508935.2 Berghia stephanieae | reverse complement strand
AAGTTAAAGTTATAGTTAAAGTTAAAGTTAAAGTTTAAGTTAAAGTTAAAAGTTAAAGTAAGTTAAAAGTAAAGTTAAATTAAAAGTTAAAGTTTAAAGTTAAAGTTAAAGTTAAAGTTAAAGTTAAAGTTAAGTTAAAAGTTAAGTTAGTTAAAGTTATTAAAGTTAAGTTAAGTTAAGTTAAGTTAACGTTAAGTTAAAGTTAAGTTAAGTTAAGTTAAAGTTAGTTAAGTTAAGTTAAGTTAAAGTTAAGTTAAGTAAAGTTAAAGTTAAGTAAAGTTAAGTTAAAGTTAAAGTTAAGTTAAAGTTAATTAGTTAAGTTAAGTAAGTTAAGTTAAAGTTAAGTTCAGTTAAGTTAAAGTTCGTTAGTTACGTTACAGTTCGTTAAATTTTAGTGTTAAGTTAAGTTAGAAGTTAAAGTTAAAGTTAAGTTAATTAGTAAGTTATTAAGTTAAGTTAGTTATGTAAGTTAGTTAAGTTAAAGTTAAAGTTAAAGTTAAGTTAAAGTTAAGTTAAAGTTAAAGTTACACGTTCCTAAGTTAAAGTTAAAGTTAAAGTTAAGTTAAGTTACAGTTACGTTAGTTACAAAGTTAAGTTAAGTAAGTTAAGTTAAAGTTAAAGTTAAAGTTAAAGTAAGTTAAGTTAAGTTAAAGTAGTTCAAGTTAAATAAGTTAAGTTCATCAGTAGTTAAGTTAAAGTTTACTAGTTAAGTTTAAAGTTAAGTTACAGTAAGTTAAAAGTTAAAGTTACGTAAAGTTAAGTTAAGTTAAGTTAAGTTAAGTTCTGTTAAAGTTAAAGTTAAGTTAAAGTTAAAGTTAAAGTTACGTTAAGTTTACAGTTAAGTTAAAGTTAAAGTTAAGTTTAAGTTACGTTAAGTTTTAAAGTTAAAGTTAAATTTAAGTTAAAGTTAAGTTAAGTTAAGTACGTAAAGTTAAAGTTAAAGTTAAGTTAAAGTTCGTTAAAGTTAAAGTTAAAGTTAAAGTTAGTTAAGTTAGAAGTTAAGTTAAAGTTATAAGTTAAAGTTAAAGTTAAAGTTAGTTAAAGTTAAAGTTAAGTTAAGTTAAAGTTCACAAGTTAACGTTAAAGTTAAGTTATAAGTTAAGTTCAGTAAGTTAAAGTTAAAGTTAAAGTTAAGAAGTTAAGAAGTGTTAAAGTTAAGTTAAAGTTACGTTACAGTTAAAGTTACGTAAGTTAACGTTAAAGTACAGTTACAAGTTACAAGTTAAGTTAAGTTAAAGTTCAAGTTCAAAGTCTCAAGTTACCAGTTAACAGTTCAAGTTAAACGTTAACGTTAAAGATTAACGTTAAAGTTAAAGTTAAGTTCACGTTACAGTTAAGTCGTTAAGTTACAAGTTAACGTAAAGTTAAAGTTACAGTTCACAGTTCACAGTTACAGTTCAAAGTTAAAGTTTAAGTTAAAGTTCAAGTTACAGTTAAAGTTAAGTTACAGTTAAAGTTAAAGTTACGTTAAGTTAAAGTGTAAGTTAACGTTAAAGTTACGTTAAAGTTCACAGTTACAGTTACCGTAAGTTCAAGTTAAGTTCAGTTAAGTTCAGTTAAGTTACAGTTAAAGTTAAAGTTAAGTTACAGTTACCAGTTAAGTTACGTTAAGTTAAGTTAAAGTTAAGTTAAAGTTAAGTTAAAGTTCAGTTAAAGTTAAAGTTAAAGTTACGTTCAAAGTTAAGTTAAAGTTAAGTTCTTAAGTTAAGTTAAAGTTAGTTACAGTTAAAGTTAAGTAACGTTACAAGTTAAGTTAAAGTTAAGTTCAGTTAACGTTACAAGTTAGTTAATAAGTTCACGTCAAGTTAAAGTTAAGTTAAAGTTATACGTTAAAGTTAAGTTACAGTTAACGTTAAAGTTAAGTTACGTTAAAGTTAACGTTAAGTTAAAGTTAAAGTTAAGTTACAAGTTATAAGTTCAAGTTAAGTTACGTTAACAGTTAGTTACAGTTAACGTTAAAGTCTAACAGTTACAGTCATGAAGTTACAGTTAAAGTTAACAGTTAAGTAACGTTACAGTTACAGTTCCAGTCAAGTTAACCGTTAAGTTAAGTTACGTGTATTCAAGTTCTTAAAGTAAGTCAGTTACCGTTAAAGTTATTAAAGTTAAAGTTAAAGTTATTAAGTTAAGTTGAAGTTAAGTTCAAGTTAACGTTAGTCAAGTAAGAGTTAAGTTAAAGTTAAGTTAAGTTAAGTAAGTCGTTAAAGTTATTAAAGTTAAGTTACGTTAATTAAAGTTAAAGTGTTAAAGTTAAGTTAAGTAATTAAGTTAAGTTAAAGTTAAGTTACAGTTAAAGTTACAGTTAAAGTTCAAGTTAAAGTTAAGTTAAAGTTACAGTTAAGTTAGTTAAGTTAAAGTTACAGTTAGTTAAAGTTAAAGTTAAGTTACAGTTAAAGTTACAAGTTAAGTTAACAGTTAGTAAAGTTAAAGTTAAGTTAAGTTAAAGTTAAGTTAAGTTAAGTTATTTACTACGTTAAAGTAATTAAAGTTAATAGTTAATAAGTTAAAGTTAAAGTTAAAGTTAAGTTAAAGTTAATAGTTCAAGTTAAGTTAAGTTACGTTAAAGTTAGTTAAGTTAAAGTTAAGTTAAAGTTAAAGTTAAGTTAAGTTAAAGTTAAAGTTATAAAGTTAAAGTTAATTTAAGTTAAAGTTTAAGTTAAGTTACTAAGTTAAAGTTAAAGTTAAGTTAAAGTTAATTAAAGTTAAAGTTAAGTTAAAGTAAAGTAAGTTAAAGTTAAAGTTATAGTTAAAGTTAAGTTAAGTTAAGTTAAAGTTATAAGTTAAAGTTAAGTTAAAGTTAAAGTTAAAGTTAAGTTACAGTTAAGTTAAGTTAATAGTTAACGTTAAAGTTAATTAATAAGTTACAGTTAATAAGTTAAAGTTAAAGTAAAGTTAAAGTTAAGTTAAGTTAGTTAAGTTAAGTTAGTTAAGTGTAAGTAAGTTAAAGTTAAGTTAAGTTAAAGTTAAAGTTAATTAAAGTTAAGTTAAGTTAAAGTTAAAGTTAAGTTAAAGTTAAGTTAAGTTAAAGTTAAAGTAAGTTAAAGTTAGTTAAGTTAAAGTTAAAGTTAAGTTAAGTTAAAGTTAAAAGTTAAGTTAAATTAAGTTAAAGTTATAGTTAAAGTTAAGTTAAAAGTTAAAGTTAAGTTAAAGTTAATAAGTTAAGTTAAGTTTAAGTTAATAAAGTTAAGTTAAAGTTAAGTTAAGTAGTTAAAGTTAAAAGGTTAAAGTTAAAGTTAAGTTAAAGTTTTAAGTAAAGTTAAAGTTAAGTAAGTTAAAGTTAAGTTAAGTTAGTTAAGTTAAGTTAATTAAGTTAAAGTTAGTTAAGTAAGTAAGTTAAAGTTAAAGTTAAGTTAAGTTAAGTTAAAGTTAAGTTAAATTCAAAGTTAAAGTTAAGTAGTTAAGTTATAAGTTAAAGTTAAAGTTAAAGTTAAGTTTAAAGTTAAAGTTAGTAAAGTTAAGTTAAGTTAAGTTAAAGTTAAAGTTAAAGTTAAGTTAAAGTTAATTAACGTTAAGTTAAAGTTAAGTTAAGTTAAAGTTAATAGTAAAGTTAAAGTTATACGTTAAGTTAAAGTTAAGTTAAAGTTAAGTTAAGTTAAATAAAGTTAAGTTAAAGTTAAAGTTAAATTAAAGTTAAAGTTAAAGTTAAAGTTAAGTAGTTAAAGTTAGTTAGTAATAAGTTAAAGTTCTTAAAGTTAATTTAAGTTAAGTTAGTTAAGTTAAGTTAAGTACTAAGTTAAGTTCAGTTAAGTTAAGTTAAAGTTAAAGTAAAGTTTAAAGTTAAAGTTAAGTTAAAGTTAGTTAACTTAAGTTAAAGTTAAATTCTTAAGTTAAGTTACAGTTACTTAAGTTAAGTTAAAGTTAAATTAAATTAACAGTTAGTAAAGTTAAAGTTACGTTAAGTTAACGTTAAGTTACTTAAGTAAGTTCTTAATTCAAATTACAGTTAAATTATAAGTAAAGTAATACTAATTAACCGTTAACTTATTACTCCAATAACCGTAAACTAAGTAAAGTTACAGTTAACAGTATAACTACAGTTAAGTTAAACTAACTAAAGT
>NW_027628470.1:0-4047 GCF_034508935.2 Berghia stephanieae | reverse complement strand
AAAAAAATAATTTAAATTTTTCACAAAACTCGTATTGACCATTATAACTCTCGACAAGTGATCAGAATCGACGATTTCATCAAGCTGTGGAAAATTCGGAACTTTCAGAAAAATCTTCAAATGTCACCCAAAAAAGTAAAGAAAAGGAATTTCGAAAGTACCAAATATTTAATTTCAAGGAAAAAAACGGGAAAAATTCTAAGTTTTCGAATATATCGTTATACTTTTTGACATTGTACAACTCGATAAATTGACTATTACAAACAAAAATTAGAAGATTTCATCAATTAGTAGAAAACGTCAAATTTCACCCCAAAAAAAAAACGTGAAAAGATCTAAAGTTTCGAAAATGCCAAATTTTAGTTTTTGAACATTGTAAAACATACTCAAAATCGACTATTTCATAATATATTTGAACATTACATCAAATTCTCGAAATCATGGAAAATTTTTTAAAATCGTCAAAGGCACGTAAAATATTTAAAAACTCGGAAATTTGAAAAAAATTATTTTGAGTATTGTAAAACTCGATAATTGATCAAAATCGACTATTTCATGCAAAAATTCGGAGATTTCATCAAATTGTGGAAAATTCGGAAGTTTAAAAAAATCGTCAAATATCACCCACTACATTTGAAGCATTTCACCCAAAAAAATCACAAAATTTAGTTTTGATTCTGAAATTTGAAAAAATCGTCAAATCACACGCCAAATCAAAACGTAAAAATATTGAAAATTTCACAAAAACTCGGAAATTTCAAAATATACTTTTGAACATTTGAAAATTTGAAAAAATCGTCAATTATCACAGACAAAAAGGGGAAAATTCTAAATTTTCGAAAGTAGAAATTTTATTTGTTGAACATTGTAAAACATGGAAATGCTCAAAATGGACAATGTCATGCAAAAATTTGAAGATTACAGTAAGTTCTCGAAACTCGGAAATTTTAAATACTCGTCAAATTTCACACAAAAAAACGTTAAAAATTGAAAATTTGGAAAATGCCGAATTTCCTTTTTGAACATTGTTAAATGATCAGAATCGTCTATTTCGTGCAAATATTAAAAAATTTCATAAAACTGTCGAAAACTCGCAACTTTGAAAGAATCGTCAAATCTGACCCAAAAAACGGTAAAAATTCATTTTCGAGTCCCGACGTTTACTTTTTGTAACATTGTAAATCTCGGAAAATGCTCAAAATCGACAATTTCATGCAAAAATGTGAGTGATTTCCTTAAACTCTCGAAAACTCGAATATTTTTAATAATTGTCAGATGTCACCCACTAAATGTGAAGCCATAGCAAATTTCATCTAAAGTTTCGAAAATGTCAAATTTAGTTTTGATCATTGTAGAACATGAAACTCAAATCGACTATTTCATGAAAATCTTTAAGATTACATCAAACTCGAAATCATGGAAATTTGAAAAAATCGTCAAATTTCACCCAAAAAACGTGAAAAAATCTATAATATCAAAATTCCAAATTTCACTTTTTAAACAATGTAAAGCTCAAAATTGACTATTTCGAGCAAGAAATATAGGATTTCATCAAATGGTAGAAAAACTTGGAACTTTGAAAAAATCGTCAAATATCACCCACTACATTTGAAGCATTTCACCCAAAAAAACGTGAAAAAAATCTAAAATTTTGAAAATCCCAAAGTTTAGTTTTTGATGAATTTTAAACATGATAACAATGGGAAATGGTCAAAATGTACATGTCATGCAAAAATTTGAAGATTACATCAATTTCTCGAAAACTTGGAAATTTGAAAAACTGGTCACATGTCACCCACTAAATGTGAAACAATCGTCAAATTTACCAAAAGACGTGAAAAAATCGTCAAATTTCACCCCAAATAAGTGAAGAAAAGGAAAATTTCGAAAGTACCAAATGTTTGTTTTTGGCCAATGTAAAATGCTCAAAATATATTTCATACACAAATTTAAAGATTAAAGCAAATTTCACCGATGAAAACGGGAAAAATTCTAAATATGCGAAAATCCAAGGATTTATTTTTTGAACTCGAAAACTCAAAAAATGATCAAAATCAACTATTTCGTGCAAATTTTCTAAATCAAACTGTCGAAAACTGGCAAATTTAAAAAATCGTCAAATCTGACCCAAAAAAACGATAAAAATTCGAAATTCCCAATATTTACTTTTTGAACATTGTAAATCTCGAAGATGTTCAAATCGACAATTTCATGCAAAAATGGGAAGATTTGTCGAAAACTGGGAATGTTGAAAAAATCGTTCAATTTCACCCAAAAAAACGGTAAAGATTGGATAATTTGGAAACTCCCAAAATTTACATTTTGAACATTGTAAAACTTGAACAGAGATCAGTAAATTATTTCAGGCAAAAATTCGAAGATTTCATCAAACTTTGGAATATTCGGAACTTTGAAGAAATTTTCAAATGTCACCCACTAAACTTGAAACAATTGTCAAATTTCACCCCAAAAAATGTAAAAAAAATAGAAAATTTCGAAAGTAAAACATTGTAAAACATCGACCATTTCATGAAAAAATATGAAGAAACATGGAAATTTAAAAAATCGTCAAATTACACACAAAAAAAAAAAAAAAAATAATTTTGAACATTTCACAAAAACTCGGAAATTTGAACATTATAAAACTCGACAAGTGATCAGAATCGACTATTTCATCAAGCTTGGAAAATTCGGAACTTTCAGAAAAGTCTTCAAATGTCACCCAAAAAAGTAAAGAAAAGGAATTTCGAAAGCACCAAATATTTAATTTCAAGGAAAAAAACGGGAAAAATTCTAAGTTTTCGAATATACCGTTATACTTTTTGACATTGACAACTCGATAAATTGACTATTACAAACAAAAATTAGATTTCATCAATTAGTAGAAAACGTCAAATTTCACCCCCAAAAAAAACATGAAAAGATCTAAAGTTTCGAAAACGCCAAATTTTAGTTTTTGAACATTGTGAAACATACTCAAAATCGACTATTACGACATTACATCAAATTCTCGAAATCATGGAAAATTTTAAAAAATCATCAAAGACTCGTGAAAATATTGAAAATTTCCAAAAACTCGGAAATTTGAAAAAAAATATTTTGAGTATTGTAAAACTCGATAATTGATCAAAATCGAATATTGCAAACAAAAATTCGGAGATTTCATCAAAAAAATCGAAAAATGATCAAATCGACTATTTCGTGCAAAAATAAAAGATTTCATCAAACTGTCGAAAACTTTGAAGAAATCGTCAAATATCACCCACTACATTTTGAAGCATTTCACCAAAAAAAAAAACTGAAAAAAATCTAAAATTTTGAAAATCCCAAATTTTAGTTTTTGATGAATTTTAAACATGTTAAACATGGGAAATGAGCAAAATGGACGATTCATGCAAAAAGTTGAAAATTACATCAAAATCTCGAAAACTTGGAAATTTGAAAAACTCGTCCCATGTCACAACTAAATGTGAAACAATCGTCAAATTTACAGAAAAACGTGAAAAAAATCAAATTTCGAAAATCACAATTTTAGTTTTGAACATGTAAAATTCGGAACTTTCAGAAAAATCTTCATGTCACCCAATAAATAAGAAAAGAATTTCGAAATACCAAATATTAATTTCAAGGAAAAAAACGGGAAAAATTCAAAGTTTTCGAATATACCGTTATATTTTTGACATTCAACTCAACAAAAGATCAAAAAATTTCAGAAATTTCAATCAATGTGAAAAACGTCAAATTTCAACAAATGAAAAAAAAAACGTGAAAAAATCGAAATTTCGAAAATGCCAAATTTTTTTTGAACATTGTAAACATCAATCAAAATCGACTATTTCATATATAATTTGAACATTCATCAAATTCTCGAAATCATGGAAATTTTTAAAAATCGTCAATAGCACGTGAAAATATTAAAAAATCGGAAATTTGGAAACAAAATTATTTTGAAGATTGTAAACTGATAATTGATCAAAATCATATTTCATGGCAAAAATTCGAGATTTCATCAAATTGTGGAAATTCGGAAGTTTGAAAAAATGTCAA
>NW_027628469.1:0-4067 GCF_034508935.2 Berghia stephanieae | reverse complement strand
ATAATTTTAAAAAACCTTTAATTAAAAATTAATCAGTCAATAGTCAACAATCAATTTTGGGTTTTTGCTGTACCATATATACAACATTCCAAAGTGATTGAAAAAATTTATTATATCCTTTTATTTTAGTTTTTTTAAAACATTGGGGTTTTCTTTTAAGATTCTCGTTACTAATTTTTTTCTAACTTTCTTATGCATTGTTTTCTAAAACTTCACAAAAAGAAAAAAGCTAGACTTCAGAAAAGAAGGAACTGAAAAGTGAAAAAATAATATATGAAGGAACTAAGGGTTTCAAAAAAAAAACATATATTATATATGACGGGACCGAGGGGTCCCAAAAATGGCACAGAGATGAATATGAAGGTACTAAGGGGTTCAAAAAATGGCAAAGAGATAAATATGAAGGAACCGAGAGGTTCCAAAAACCGTAAAGATATAAATATGAAGGAACCGAGGGGTTCCAAAAATAGCAAAGGGATAAATATGAAGGAACTCAGGGGTTCCAAAGGTTGGCACATATATAATATATGAAGGAACTAAGGCTTTCCAAAAAAAAAAATAACACATATATTATATATGACGGAACTGAGGGGTTCCAAAAAAATGGCAAAGAGATGATATGAAGGTACTAAGAGGTTTTAAAAAAATGGCAAAGAGATAAATATGAAGGAACCGAGGGGTTCCAAAAATGGCAAAGGGATAAATAAGAAGGAACTGAGGGGTTCCAACAAATGGCACATATACAATATATGAAGGAACTAAGGGTTTCAAAAAAAAAATACATATATTATATATGACGGAACCTAGGGGTTCCAAAAATGGCACAGAGATGAATATGAAGGGACTAAGAGGTTCAAAAAATGGCAAAGAGATAAATATGAAGAAATTGAGGGGTTCCAAAAATGGCAAAGGGATAAATAAGAAGGAACTGAGGGGTTCCAGAAAATGGCACATATACAATATATGAAGGAACTAAGGCTTTCCAAAAAAAAAACATATTTTTTATTTGACGGAACCGAGGGGTTCCAAAATATGGCAAAGAGATTAATATGAAGGAACTGAGGGGTTCCAAAAATGGCAAAGAGATAAATATGAAGGAACCGAGGGGTTCCAAAAATGGCAAAGGGATAAATATGAAGGAACTGAGGGGTTCCAAAAATGGCAAAGAGATAATTATGAAGGAACCGAGGGGTTCCAAAAATGGCAAAGGGATAGATATGAAGGAACCGAGGAGTTCCAGAAAATGGCACATATGTAATATATGAAGGAACTAAGGGTTTCCAAAAAAAAAATCATATTATATATGACGGAACTGAGGGGTTCCAAAAAATGGCAAAAAGATGAATATGAAGGTATAAAGAGGTTAAAAAATGGCAAAGAGATAAATATGAAGGAACCGAGAGGTTCCAAAAACGGTAAAGATATAA
Organism: Berghia stephanieae; assembly: GCF_034508935.2. Lineage (NCBI taxonomy): Eukaryota > Metazoa > Mollusca > Gastropoda > Nudibranchia > Aeolidiidae > Berghia > Berghia stephanieae. The sequence continues at coordinate 2,640 of NW_027628469.1, read as the reverse complement.
ATATGAAGGAACCGAGGGGTTCCAAAAATGGCAAAGGGATAAATATGAAGGAACCGAGGGGTTCCAAAGGTTGGCACATATATAATATATGAACGAACTAAGGCTTTCCAAAAAAAAATAACACATATTATACATGACGGAACTGAGGGGTTCCAAAAAAATGGCAAAGAGATGATATGAAGGTACTAAGAGGTTTTTAAAAAATGGCAAAGAAATAAATATGAAGGAACCGAGGGGTTCCAAAAATGGCAAAGAGATAATTATGAAGGAACCGAGGGGTTCCAAAAATGGCAAAGGGATAAATATGAAGGAACAAAGGGGTTCCAAAGAATGGCACATATATAATATATGAAGGAACTAAGGGTTTCCAAAAAAAAACACATATATTATATATGACGGAACCAAGAGGGTTCCAAAAATGGCAAAGAGATGGATATGAAGGTACTAAGAGGTTCAAAAAAATGGCAAAGAGATAAATATGAAGGAACTGAGGGGTTCCAAAAATGGCAAATAGATAAATATGAAGGAACTGAGGGGTTCCAAAAATGGCAAAGAGATAAAGATGAAGGAACTGCGGGGTTCCAAAAATGGCAAAAAGATAATTATGAAGGTACCGAGGGGTTCCAAAAGATGGCACATATATAATATATGAAGGAACTAAGGGTTTTCAACAAAAAAAAACATATTATATATGACGGAACTGAGGGGTTCCAAAAATGGCAAAGAGATGAATATGAAGATACTAAGAGGTTCAAAAAAATGGCAAAGAGATAAATATGAAGGAACCGAGGGGTTCCAAAAATGGCAAAGGGATAAATATGAAGGAACCGAGGGGTTCCAAAAATGGCACATATACAATATATGAAGGAACTAAGGGTTTCCAAAAAAAAATAAACATATGTTATATATGACGGAACCGAGGGGTTCCAAAAATGGCACATATACAATATATGAAGGAACTAAGGGTTTCCAAAAAAAAAAACAACATATGTTATATATGACGGAACCGAGGGGTTCCAAAAAATTGCAAAGAGATTAATATGATGGAACTGAGGGGTTCCAAAATGGCAAAGAGATAAATATGAAGGAACCGAGCGGTTCCAAAAAAAAAACATATATTATATATGACGGAACTGAGGGGTTCCAAAAATGGCACATATACAATATATGAAGGAACTAAGGGTTTCCAAAAAAAAAAAACATATATTATATATGACGGAACTGAGGGGTTCCAAAAAATGGCACATATATAGTATATGAAGGAAGTAAGGGTTTTCGAAAAAAAAATAACACATATATTATATGTGACGGAACGGAGGGGTTCCAAAAATGGCAAAGAGATAAATATGGAGGAACCGAGGGTTTCCAAAAAATTGCACTTATATAATATATGAAGGAACTAAGGGTTTCCAAAAAAAAAATAATAATAACACATATATTATATATGACGGAACTAAGGGGTTCCAAAAATGAATGGCACAGAGTTATGAAATGCAGGAACTGAGGGATCCAAAAATAGGCATAAAACTGAGTTAAAATATAAATGAGAATCTGAGGAGTTTACTACTTCTAAATCCAATTGCACCCGTGTGGTTTCCGGGATACCTCAACTGAGAGGGTTTAAGAATTGAGCCACCGTAAGCTCATGCGTGTCGTAAGAGGCGACTAAACGAGCAATTTAGGTTTGGTGGCATCCAATCAAAAACCACCACCATCCTTGGACTTTTTGACGTTTTGTTTCTTAAAGATTTAATTAAAGCAGTGACTGAGATGTTGAAACTTCTAAATAAAAAGAAAACTTTCATTACCGGTTGTATCTCTATACTGGTTCCTTCCTGTCAAAATGACATATTTCTCCATTGCATTTCAGGCATTCAAATTTCCATATATAAATGATAAAGATTTATTATTATTATTATTATTATTATTATTATTATTATTATTATTATTATTATTATTATTATTATTATTATTATTATTATTATTATTATTATTACTACTACTACTACTACTATTATTGTAGATCACACATTTATTATTTTGACAAGTTCTTACCCATTTAGCCTGTTATTCCCGTTTCACATTATAAAATAGTTTCAATGCAGTTTACTTACTTCGGGCTCAAGTTGGTCGCATATGGTATCCAGGGTCACAAAATTGAGCTGGTGCAAGAATTGACCCAAACAAAGCTCATACTCATACGTGCATCATTGTAAGAGGCTACTGTACAAGGCATTTATGTTTGGTGGCATCCAACAGAAATGACCATCATCGTTGAAGTTTATTCTCTTTGTGAAAGTATTCTCTCCTTCCTGTACTATTCAAATCGATATCTTATTTCTCCATTGTATTACAAGCATTATTCTTTAAATGGCATTTTGATCGCGTTGACTTCTTCGCCCGTAGTGTCTCTTGTTCAAATTTCACATCGTTATTAATTAGTTTCAACATAGCATTGCAGAAGTTTTCTAATTTCAAGCACCAGTTTTTTATTTGTCATTTTGTCTTTCATTGTCATATTGGGCACAATGACATGTTATCCTCCTGTCCACGGTAGATGTAGTCAGCATTCGCATGAATTTGTAATACAAATAAGTGTGCTTCAGCCGGTGGGAGTTCATTTGTCTGTTTTTCAAGTTT
>NW_027628468.1:0-4065 GCF_034508935.2 Berghia stephanieae | reverse complement strand
TCAAAGGTTTTTGTTACCTATGTCTGCTCGTCTTCCAAAGGGTTGCGGGCTTCCCCGACTTACAGGGGGGTGTAACCAAAACTGTGAATGGCTTAAAACCCCGATCCCTTACCATCATTCGGAGAGGAAAAGAGAGACGCAAAATGCCCCAAAATTTAAAACCTGTAACTCAGTGATGAGCGCAGGCCCCGTTTGCAGTGATATCTTCGCATGGACGCAGACCGCCTCCTCTTTGAACTTTTATTCCCTACTTGAAGTTCCGAAAAACTAGACCAGGGGGCCTTTACTAATGGGCTGGATTTTCTATGCCCATTGACAAAATTGTGGGTTTCTACCCCGCAAAGATGTCTTGGTTGATTGTATTCCCCTGGACCGTGACCTTTTATGCGTGTGCATAGCCCCTTTAGGTGCCTCTAATGTGCAATGCAACTCATCAATCATTTTGTTATCTATTTCTTCCAGTTGTTGAATCAGATGGATGGTTTTTGATGCAGGGTCAATTTAAAAAAGACATGGTACAAACAGGGGGGACACACTTGACCCTGCCTTTCTTTAACCTGGTCTCTTATAGGAAAATTTGGGGAGTTTCCCTGAATTGACCCTTCGTTTTTGTTAAAAAAAAAACTTGCTGAAACAAAAATTTTTAATCTTATTGTTGAATAATGGTCATGTAGCTGATCTTTTTTTTTTTATTTCTTTCTTCTTCCTTTTTTTTTTATAAAGAAAAAATTTTTATTATTTTTTATTTTTTATTATTATTTATTATTATTATTATTATTATTATTATTTTATTATTATTATTATTATTTTTATTATTTTTTTGTTTTTTTCTGAGTCTTTTGAAAGTGGGCCTCCTAGTGTACAGATTTTTGCAAAAAAGCTTTTTATTTATAAAACTTTGAAAAACTATTCTTTTCATGCAGTGGGCAAAAAAGTTTTAAGAAAAAAGTCCTTTTTTTTTTTTTTTCAGAAAATTTTTTTACCAAAAAAGCAAGCCAGATTAGAAAAAATTTTAAAAAAATTTACGCCATCCCTTTCAAAAAAATGGAAAAGTAGGTAGTAAAAAAAGGGTGTGTCAGGACAAAATTGTATTGACACTAGTTGGGTTTGATATTGAATTGAAAAACAAATGATTTGACAATGGGGTTTTTTTTTTCTTCTGTATTTAAAAATAATCTTGTCATTGTATATAATTTTTTTTTTGTGTGAAAAAAACAAAAACAAACCAGAAAATAAAAGCTTCTGAAGAGGGAAAGGGCATGGATTAAAGAGACAGGGAAAATGCAGATTTTGAAAGAGAATGAGGGGAATAGGAGAAAAAGAAAAACCATACGCAAAGTGCCTTTTTTCCTCATTTTATTTTTTTAAAAAATTTTTTTTTTAAATATAGGGAAATACGAACCATTTTTTTAATTTTTTTACACGGAAGTATTTGCTAAATTATTATTTTGTTCTAGCGCTCCTCAAATTTTCAATCCTTGAGGGGGATGTAGCAAGTCAAGGTAAGCTGAATTCTGAAAGTTATGAGTCAAATACAAATGGCCATCAGTCAGGAAAAAAAGGGGCTTCAATGATCCCAAACTTTAAAGACGTTTAGACCTGTAATTTCATCAAATAACGAAAAGTCACTTTGTCAATTTTAAATATTTTTAAAAAAAGGAAAAAAAAGAATTGAAAAAGAAAGATTCATGAATCGTAGTCGAACGCTGAACGTTAATTAGCCTGGGCCGTTTATATTAACGATGGATATATTGCCAAAAGGCCCCAGCGACACTTTTTTTTTGAAATTTCAGGTCTGACACCCCCCAGTGTATTTTTTACACAGCCTTCGTGAAATTTTTTTTTTTTTCCCCTTTTCCCAAAAATGTCGTAGCCAATTTTAACTGAGCCGCCCCGGGGGCGTTTTAAAATTTCACTGTTTCGTCAAGCCAAATTGACCAAAATTCTTGAAGGACAGGAAAAGTATAAAAAAGAAAAATTCGAACCCCGGGAAGTTCGTTATGTAACCCCTTTCAAATCGAAAGTTAAAATTATTGTACAAGCACATCTCGATTGCCTATTTTTGTAACAAACGGGTTGACCGTTTCTAAGTTTCTTCACTGATTGGGTACCTAATTAAAGGAACAAGGGTCAGTGCCTAAAAATTCCCGCGCAAATTAGTTTTCTCCCATTGCTTTGAACTTGTGTTTCCCTTTTAATTTTTGTTTCTTTGGATTTTCCCGCTACGCGAATTACGAAAATTTCAGTCAATTTTTTAAAAGAGCTCATTACAGGCCCACATGTTTATCTTTTGCCCTTGAAAACATATTGACCACATTTAAATCTAGTATTATGTCAAGTAAAAAAGAAAGAAAAAGTGAATTTAAAAATTTTGAATTTTTGAAAAAGAAGTTTTTTTTGTTTTATTATTTTATTTTTGCTGTTTTTTTTTTTTCAAAAAAAAAAAACCAAAGGAGCTTTATTATGCAATATCCACAAAAAAACTCTTTACAAGTCCCCCAAACCCAAAAGCATCACTTAAATTTTAGGGCCCGCATTTAGGCGATATAAAACATTTTTTTTTCAAGGACAACAGCCGGTATCTTTTTACATCTGGTAAAAATTTGGAGAATGTATTCAAAGTCTTTTTTCCCAAAGGGCTCAATTATGCGCTCTCAGGTGGGACTCCAAACTCAATTCCTTTGACCCAAGGGGGTTATACCCCCTAGACAACGCGCATGATAAATAAAATAAGTTCAAAATTTTGGTCATAAAGTCATAAAACAATTTTCAGCATCTAAATCACCCTGACATAATACCGATTTGAAGTGATGGTCACGTTTAATCAAATTTCAATGGGGTTGAAAAGTGTCATCGCAAGATTGTCACCATCATTTTTTTTTTTTTCCCCCTTTTACATAATCGTTTTTTTAAAAACAAAAAAAAAATTTTTTTTTTATGATCAAAATTTTTTTCAATTTAGAATTTTTTTTTCAGTTGGGGGGGTGTGGTCAAACGTCGAAGATTTTAATGGACAGACTTAGGAATTTTTGTACTGAGCAGGTTAGGTTACCTTTTTTTTAACAATTTTTTTTCTCCCATTTTTTTTTTGGGCTCATTACCTTGGGATTTTTTAAGTGTTCAAAAGTAATCAAAGCTTTTTTTAGATTGATGTAGTTTTTTATTCGGGTTGGGGTTCCTACCTCCCAAGTGGGCAGGGGGGGTAATACGTGTCTTTTTAAACCCTTTTTCGTTTTCCAAAAATGTTTTTGCCTTTTTCTTGGAATGAGTTACTTGGTTTTTTCCTGGCCCTGGGGGCGGATCCTGGCTGGGAGGGAAACAGTCAAATCATGTTTTGTTTTGGGAGGATATTTTTTTTTCCTTGTAAAAACATCTCTTTTATGTATTATTATTTTTTTTTAATGTTAAATTTAAACATTTGAGTGTGTTCTCTTTGTTGGATTTTTGTGCTTGTGTTGGAGAACTTATAGGTGATCTTTTAAAAATAAGTACACTGGGGGTATGCTCCCCTATGTCTTACTTTTTCTTGGGGCTTTAATTGCAATTCAGAACTTTTTTTCTGTCCCTTTTCTTTCCCTTTTTTTCTGGCCTGATATAACCCAAATGGTTTCAAGCGCCGTAAAAAACCCCCAAAAACAAAAACAAAAATATTTTTTTTTAATAGGAAATTCATAAAACCATTATGACGGATAATTTTTAAAAACTTTTTGGTTTTAAGTCCTTTCAAATACCAGGCTATTTTCCTATAATTTTTTGGAAAGAATAAAAAAATGTTTCAATTTTTCATTGTTTTTTTACATTTTTTTTACGACCCCTTGCACTTTTACCCTTTTTTTGGCTTCATTAAAATATAAAATTTCCCTTCTGCCATGACATCATAAGATATTGTTGCCCCCAGCATTACACGAATGAAAATAGATAATTCATCAAAAAAGATTCGATGCAAAAGGAATCACCCATGTTGTCCAAGTGGGCAAATTGGGGGGTTTCGGGTGGGGATGGGACATCACCCTTTGAATCATTCCCTATGATTTCGCATGGGGGGTACATCCCATTAGTGATGTC
>NW_027628467.1:0-4065 GCF_034508935.2 Berghia stephanieae | reverse complement strand
TTTATAATTTTTTTTGTTTTCCAAAAACTTTTTTAATCTATTAAATTGATTAACATTGTGGTGTCCGTTTACATATTATTTTTTGGGTTTTTTATTTGTTTATTATTATTATTATTATATTTTTACTCAATATCTCTCTTCTCATCTCATCAATAATCATCATCTCTCATCATCATCTCATCATCATCTATCATCATCATCATTATCGTCTCTCAACCATGAGTTAAACTAGTAATCGTAAACAATAACGCTAAGGGTTTGTTGTTGTGTTGTATATGTTTTTTTGTTTTTTATTTTAACGAGCAATGAAACATTCGAACAGGTTTCATGTTGATTATTTTTAAACGGAAAAAATAAGTTTTAAGAAACGTCCATCTGTTTGGGTGATGGGTAACATTTAATTAGGAATAATTAAAGTTATGGAGAAGGGCGGCAAACAATAAAGTAGACAATCTTAGAAATCTGGTCGTACTCCCTCGTTTAACATCCGGGTATAAACATGTCGCAAATAGACCAGATGAGAGAACGGTGAGAGTTAAGAATAACCCCCCCAAATGAAAAAACAAATACAAACAAAAACAAACAAACAAAAGAAAACAAAAACAAACAAAAAAAAACAAACAACAACAAGATAAACTAACAAACAAAAAAACAAAACAAAACAAAAAAAAACCAAAAACAAACAACAACAAACACAACAAACAAAAATAAAAGATACAAAGAACAATTAACAATATTTTTGAAGTTTGAAAGCAAATTAATCCCTCAACGAAGTTATTATATTTAATTTGTGTGGACATGTGGTTTTGGTATGACACTCGTTGGATCGTAATGGTCTGGATCAAGCCTTGCTCGGCCTAGTTAGTTTGGAAAAAAGCTCTTTTGCACATTCTCTCACCGTACTCAGCTGTAAAATTAGTACCTGGCCGTCTCTGTCCGAAAAAAAATACTATCGCCTAACTGGCGTAATGTCATGTCCTACATTTTAAGTGTTGCTGTTGGCCGGGGCCCATTGTAAAGTGCTTTGAGCACGTTTAAATGGATATCGCGCTATATAAAGTTCCAAAAAAAAATATAAACTCAAGGTAACATGACTTCTTTGTGTGTGTGTGTGTGTGTGTGTGTGTGTGTGTGTGTGTGTGTATCAGGTTCATCAAGATATATGTGCCCCTTTGAGACGATTTATTACACAAATGAAAATTTGCGACTGGCATTAATTAAACCGAGGTTCAAAATAAGAGTTCTGTCCAGTAACTTGTGATTAAAAGAGATAGATTAAATGTCTCGAATAAATCCCTCCCACCCAAAAAAAAAAAAAAAAATTAAATATATTATATTATATATAAATAAATAATATATTATCTATATATATATATATTATTATATATATATATAATATATATATATATATATATGGAGTAGAGTCAGATGGAAACAGAATTAAAATATAGCAGTTTTTTGGTATCAAAATCCTGGATCCAATTAATACGACACCCTTCTTCTTCTTCTTCTTCGTCTTGTGGAAACCTCCAATATTGTCGAGGATCACTCCACAGTTTGTAGTGTTTTACATTTTAAACTTGCTAAAACTCTGCACAAAATACTAAAACCACATAGATTAAAAAGTCACGTTGTGAACTCCAGCAATCGCGTGAAGGCATGTTGGCAACCGTTTTCCAGCCACTTCAGCTGGGAGGCTATTCCATAGTCGGGCAGTGGAAGGGAAAAACGAATACATGTGGGCGTCTGTTTTTGATGTTGGGATGGTTACTCTTGCTGTGTGTCCCCTCGTATTTCTTGTGCCGATATCTTTGATGTCGTTTGGAAGTTTAAGGCACGAATTTTTGTAGTAGATCTTGTGGAACAATTTAAGTTTATCTATCTATCTTCTCTTTTCCAGAGGTTCAAGGCCAATCCGTTGTGATATTTGAGACGCACATGAGAAAGGATCGAATGTGTTTGTGATGCGTTTTGCTGTTTTTCTTTGGATGTTTTCTAAGGTGTCGATGTTTTTCTTTGTATATGGGTCCCAAATTGAGCTGCCATACTCCAAAATGGTCTAACAATAGTTTTAAAAGCAAGGGTATGAGTTGTGATTGGGCATCTTTTTAAATTGCGGGTGATGTAAGCGCTTGTTGATTTGCCTTTGAAGCCAGGTGACATATGTGGTCATTCCATTTGAGGTTTTTAGCAAACTCAATGCCAAGGTATTTTGCTGTCTTTACATGTTCCAGGTTTTGACCATGAAGTTGGTATTCAAATGTTATAGGTGCTTTCTTATTTGTGATGGTTAGAACATTGCACTTTGATACGTTAAATTCCATTTGATTTATTGTTTCCCATTCTTGTAATTTAGCTTAACTGAGAGAGAAAGAAAGAAAGAATGAAAAAGAAAAGTTTATATATATATATATATATATATCTATATTATATATATATATATAGAGAGAGAGAGAGAGAGAGAGAGAGATAGATAGATATATATGAGAGAGAATTGAGAGAGGGTGAAAGATCAATAGATAGGATTAGTGTGTGTGTGGTGTGTGTGTGTGTTGAAAGATAGAGAAGAGAGAGAGAGAGAGAGAGAAAGAGAGAGAGAGAGAGAGATTGAGAGAGGGTGAAAGAGATCAATAGATAGGATTAGTTGTGTGTGTTGTGTGTGTGTGTGTGAAAGAGAGAGAGAGAGAGAGAGAGAGAGAGAGGGGGGGGGGAAATCGAGATAAATGGATATATAGATGGATAGATAGATAGATTGATTGATAGATAGATATATATAATATATAGATGATGGATGGATGGATGGATGGATATAGATAGACAGACAGATAAATAGATGATGGTTTGAGGGTAATTGGATTGAATCACATAGAGAGCTCGATAGTTTCATTGGAGGAAGAAAAAAAACAAATGAGGCGATAATTATAAATAAATTAGATAGTAGAGAGAGGGTGAAAGAGATCAATAGATAGGATTAGTGTGTGTGTATGTTGTGTGTGTGTGTGTGTGTGTGTGTGAAAGAGAGAGAGAGAGAGAGAGAGAGAGAGAGAGAGGGGGGATCGAGATAAATGGATATATAGATGGATAGATAGATAGATAGATTGATAGATAGATATATAAATAGATAGATGGATGGATGGATGGATGGATGGATGGATGGATGGATGATAGATAGACAGACAGATAAATAGATGATGGTTGAGGGTAATTAGATTGAATCACATAGAGAGCTCGATAGTTTCCATTGGAGGAAGAAAAAAAAAACAAATGAGGCGATAATTATAAATAAATATAGATTAGTACATAGAGATTGATAGTGATTATGACTGTGCCTTTGCCCACTAGTCATTATGATATAGGAAAGGGGCTTTTGCCGTCTAATTTTACACCAAAAATTTAGAAAAAGAGGGTGGGGGGCCTCCCATGAAAATAACTTTTTTATGGGGGCCCAAAATTTCATAAATTTTTAAAAATTTTTCTGTCCCCCTGACAGGTGGGGTGGGTATCGCTTTCAAGAACTTATGTCCTTATATTATGAAATCCTGAGTTTTTTTTACCAATCAAAAAGATTGCTCTTTTTTATAGCTCGCTTGTCAACATGAGTCACTCAGCCCTTTTTTTTAATTTTACAGGCATCCCCAAAAAAGGGGTATTTTTGTTTACCTTCAAGGACCCACGGTTTTTTTCCCCAAAGGGGAAAGAATGGACGCCCTACTAAAGGGGTGGAGAAAAGAGGTCCCTTTTATGTATAGTTACTTTTTATTAAACTCAACGCTCGTGGGGAAATTTTTAGTAACTTTGGGCTCACAAAAACAAAACACGGAAAAACTGGGGTTTTTAAAAATCTAAAATCAAAACGAGGGTTTCAAAAAAAAACAGTGGGTTTCCCCTCAAAGGGGAAATGAAAAAAAGATAAAAAAATTTAAAACAACGACCGGAAAAAAAAAGGAAAATTATCATAAAATTATAAAAAATTTGAGAAAGCTTTTTTCCCCAAAAACAAATCTATTTACAAAAAAAAAGGTTTTTTTCTGACCGAAAAATTTTTGAGACAAAGACAATTTTTCT
>NW_027628466.1:0-17871 GCF_034508935.2 Berghia stephanieae | reverse complement strand
AAAAATTAAAAAATATAGATTTCTTATGCTATTCGTTTTGCTCAAATGGATTTTAATTTCAATAAGAATTATTCACAAATAATTCACCGAGTAGAGCCCCTGATGCTATAAATAAGATCCCAGTCCTTTAACCCGACACACACACACCCACACACCCCACACACACACACACAACACCACACAGCAGTTCAACTTATAGTTTGTTATGTCGTTGGAGTAGATAAGTATTTGCATTGGGTTGGATTTCTATTTCCTTCTATTAATGGACTGTTATCACAGTTAAATATTCGAAGAAAGAAAATTTTATTTGGCAGTCGAATTGCTTTTTTGTCGTGTTGTTCTTTTTAAAAAAATGATATTCCCCAATCTCAATGCACAGAGTGTATTCGCAATCTTAACCGAAACAACAATGAAAGGATCCTAGACTTCAATGATCTAGGGGGAAAAATTGACAAATAGCCCTCTTTTACATAATATATGCCCATGGTAAATGCCAGTGTTACGTGAGTTACATCTTTTTTAAAATTTCAAACCACACAGGGCCCCCCCCCCCCCTCCCCTTCCCATTTTATTTTTACCACAAATTTTCACACATTCTAAAAAAAAAAAACCCACTAGAACATTGATATGGCGCAATTTCCGCTGAGTGAGCTCAAAAAGGGCTCCTAAGCCAAAAGCAAACTTTGCAGACGAGACAGGGTTCCCTGTGGGCGAGATAACATTTCTTCCAAACACAGTCAACACTGCTTCTGGTCAAGTACCTACTCATTTTAACACATGAGTACAGTGGAGAGAATGTTTTCGTTCCATGCCCCTTAAATAAACACCAGAAACCGCCCTGGAATTCCACCTAGGTGAGTTTGTGCGTGAATCGAATGATCCCCCCAACACAGCTACTGGAAATTCCCTTTCCTCTACACCATGTCATAAAAAAATTTTCACATGAGAACTCTTTATATCCAAAGAAATACACACACTGGTATCTAAAAAAAAAAAAAAAAAAATGCCAGTCTCACACCCCCAAAAAAATGCGTTTGGCACCTTGTGGAAACACACACAGGATATGGAAAAATTTCGCGATATGCACTACAAAATGGATTTTCTTATTTATTCATTAATTAAACGAAAATTATCAAATTTAAATATGGGATGATTTTAGGCTTGTAAAAAGACAGCAGTGAGCACCTTGAAACTTTGTTGACACTTTGATCGTCAGTATAACCCCCTATTATTCATAAAATCGTAATGTGGCAACAAGGGAGGAATAAATAACATTGTGAAAATTGAATGTAAGCTTCAATTTAATATACGAAAACAGATAAAATGGACGTTTCGGGTTTTTTCCCCTTTTTCAACAAAAACTGGATGAATGAAACACTACAGACGAATGAGATTAATGTGGTAGTGGATGTTGTTATATAAAATTTAAAGCTTACATTCAATTTCACATTGTTTTTTTATTTCTTGAGCTTCGAGCAGCAAACATTTACACAACAAAGGAGGAAGAAAATAAATTACCTAATTTATTTCAATATAAATTATAAAAAATTATTTGTTTATAAATCATTTCCATTATATTTACAAATCAATCAACATCGTTTATAATAATAATAATTTGGCAGCTAATTTTACAATATGATTAGACACAAGATGTATAAGTTTTATAAGGCTACACATTGTGATTGTGTTAACTTATCAGAGGGTATACGATATTATAGCGATTGATAGCGTTTTTCGTGATTGCACGACCGATAAACAGGTTACTGATATCCCCCCAGGGTCAAACTGTATATAATATAGTGTTGGCACTTAGAGCCCAATTAAAATCCTTAAAAAGAAAAACATTTCTTCTTCTTCCATTCAGGCCAAAGCTTCAGGCTGAAGATTTATTTCAGTAACAGGGGTTTTAGAGGGAAAATAGGGGAGGTTCGAAAGGGGGCTTGTTTACAAGTGGTTGGTAGGGAGTTCCAAAGTCGGATGGTGGAGAGGAAGAAGAAAGAGAAAAAGATGATGGTTTGTTTTTGAGTGGGGGGACTTCAAATTAAATGCTGAGTTTCTTGTTTTTTTTGTTGTTCCGTTTCATATGGTTAGTTGGAATTTTCCAACCATGGACTTCAGATCCAAAAAGTCTAAAAACGCGCTAGGTTATTAAGGTAATAGCAGGGTTAAAGAAAAATTGCAGAAAATACGCTTGGTCAAAATCTTATGCTCATGAAATCAAATAACTGGTGGGTGGATGAGGGTCAGGAAAAAAATTTTGTTTCCGCCCCGATCTAAAATAAGCCGTGTTTGGGTGTGGGCCCGTGTGTGTGTGTTTTGTGTTGTGTGTGTGATTCCCCTACCAATTACCAAGGGCAAGGGTTTTTGGCACCGAGAAAATCCTATAACAAAGCTTCTTTTAACATATTTTTTTAAAATTTACCAATGGAATTAATATAAGAAAAGTGGGGGTTTTCCAAACTCAAACAATAAAAAATGTGAGAGTTACGAGTTAAAAAGATTTTTTGTTTGTTTTGGTTCGTTATTATAAAGAGCAAAAATTAATTTACAAAGCCCAAAATTTGTGACTTCCCAAACTATGGAAAATAATACTGTATTTAAACAAAATCGGAAGATATTAAAAAGTTTTTGGGCTTTTAAAGATTCATTTTTGATGATTTGTGAAGAAAAAAAAGAATCTTGGGTTAGAAAAAGAAAAAAAAATAGATAGGCTTTGTTTACATAGATCGCGCTTTTGCGCTGAAAAAAAAAAAGCTGAGGCTATTGTAATCTTCAAATGCTGCTGATTTTTTAAAGGTTAATTTCACCATTAACTTTAATTCAAGAAGAGAGAGAGATGTTTAAATAGGCAAAATTTTATTTTGATGATTTGTGGGAAAAAAACAAATTCTTGTATAGGGAAATCGAAATTTTTCCTTCGTGTTTTTTAAAAATTATTTTTTTTTATAGAGTCTATTTTTGTTTTGTTTTTTAATTGTCATTTTTTTTTTTTTTTTTTTTTTTAGTTTTCTCTATGTTTACATTGTGGGAAATTTACTTGGCGAAAAAAAAAAACAACAAAAAAACAATTTACAGCATCAACATCAGATGGTCACACAAACGTGTTCTTTTTTTATTTGGCTGACGACGCTGTGGACCCATTTTTTCTATATTTCCATCGCGATGAGAATTGATAATTGCCAAAGTGAATGCATTGAGTTTTATTTTTGTGTTTTTTTTTAAAGGGTTTTACGGCGCTTGCAACACAGTCCAGAGACAGAGAAAAAAAAAAGCCAAGGAAGAAAAAGGATTAGGGCATTAAAGCACCGAAGAAAAATTAAGACAAAGAGAAAATAGCTGAAGTAAGGAAGACAAATCGATTCCCAAGAGCACACTGTCAGTATACCCCAGTTTGAAAATTACATACAAGTCTCATCTAGACACCAGCGAAGGAGCCCAACGAGAGGAATTATACTCGAAAGTTTACAAGAAATATCAAAACAAAAAAATATATTACACATCAATTATATAACATGGAGATGAATTAAAAGAAAAAAAAAAAATCCATTTTCCCAAAAACAAATAATATAATGCGTCTGTTTTGTTTGTCTTTAAGGGTTTTTACGGCGCTTGCGACGCATTTAGGTCATTTCAAAACGCCATTTAAAAAAGGGAGAAATGAGTCAAAATTGTTATAGATTTACAATTATAAGCACACGAGGAAAAAACGTTAAAACAAAGGGGAATGGTTCAGATAGGGAAAGACATAGATTCCAAGAGCACATTTATCAGTGTACTGAGTTTGGATCGCCTAAAAGCCTCATCCAGACACAAACAGAGGTTCCACTAAGAGAGGCATCGAATTTTTTATGACCAATGTTTATTAACAAAAACGTTGTAACAACAGTATTATAGCAGAGAGTTGAAATTTTCAATTTAAAAAAAACTCCCAAAACTGTATTATACTTTTTATTTTTTCACTCCCAGTTTATGGACTCCGACCAGGGATATGACAAACTTAGTAATCCAATTCCAAGGACAAATACAGGAAAGCAACTCAGAAAAAAAATAAAGGGGGATAGAGCACACAGTAAGTGACCTTTGTCCATAGGGGGAGGTCAAAAGCCCCCACCCAGGCAGTGAGTTTTAATTAAATCACACGCAAATACAACATACATAAATTACATTACACCCTACATGCACCCGCGTACCGGGTCTTTCATCCCAATCAGCAAACCAATCATGTTTCACAAATAAAGACAAAGATTTATCAAATTTTTGTATAATTTTTTATTTATTAATTTCAGGAAACCAAATCTTATTTACAATAACAAACCAATAAACAACGGCAACGCCTTTTGTCTTGTTTTGTTTTTTTAATGTGGTTGTTAAAAATATAAAAACAAGTATATATGGAAAGCTTATGTGAAACCCTGGAGAAGAAAGCATTTAAAAATAGGAGGGGTTTTTAGATTTTTTATTTCACTTACACTACCCAAAGACGCGGTCCCTTTTTTTTTGGATAGGGTATTCGCATTCTTACAATTTCCATCCCCAAATTACTGTCTATTCCCATTCATACCATACCCGGGTCCAGGGGGGGTAAAGGACCAAACCAACGGGGACAGTTGCATTTCCTAAAAAAACCCATCCGGCACGAGCAAAGAAAACCTAAGTCATCTGATGTCTACAAAATCGTTTATTAATATTTCAAAACAAAAATATTAAACATAACAATGCCTATTTACCCGTACTTATTCCCCAGGCAGATCACAAAATTTATATAATTCTTAACCAAGTTGTGAATTATCAGGTAAACCAATAAATAGCACTTTGGGAAGATTGATTAACTTCACTCCTAGTAAACTAGGATGTGTAAACTCTTCATGACATCAGAAGGACTACAATAATTGGGGCCAAACATTTTCTAGTAATTGAAAAACTATCAAAGTCACTGACAACTTTCAACACCTCTTGATTTTTTGACAAGACAAATATGTATCTGAAAAGGTGTTGTATTTATTATTGTTTCAAATCTTTTATCTTGCTTAAAACCTTACACGCCTGCTCTCGAATTTCTAAATTTTGGGTTGTTTACAGCCCAAAAACAGTTTTTTGACGCCACGGGGAAGGGGGACAAGGGGGTAAAGGGGGGATACGGATTTGGTAGCCCCCAACGAGGCCACAGCCTTCCTCCAGGAAAAAAGGATAATTAATTTATACTAAAACAAAATATTTACAGGTCAATTCCTTATTGGTGGACGATATAATTGGCACTTTGAAATTTTTTTTTTCATATTAATATATTATTTCTTTTCATCTTTTATTTTTTATTAGGTACATGTTGTTGTCTTTAGGTGTGTTACGGCGCTAGCACCATTTTTAGGTCATTTCAGCAACCAGTGAAAAAAGGAAGAGATGTTAGTGACAAGTTATAGATCTGAAGTGAAAATTACCAAAGAAAAAAGTAAGGCAAAGGGAACAGGTTCAAATTGGTAAAAGAAGATCAAAAATTTAAAAAGGGAAAAGGGAAAACAAACGAACAAAAAATTCAAAACCAATTGATAAACAGAAAATCTTTTTCCCCCCAATTTCTCAATCTTTTGTAAATTGACCATGGCGCCATTTTCCACAATGAGGATTCCAGTAGTTCAATAAATTACAGCAGTGGATGTAGAGCAGCAGTGGTTCGAATCTACATTAGATTGTACGTCCATGTCTGATCCAACTGTCCAACAAGTAGTGGTTACAGAGAATCTGGCTGAAAGCTTATTAAGTTATTTAAGATAGGACATTGTCCCTTCCAACGGATTGTGAGTAAGTAAAAGAGGCTCCATGGGCCTTTTGGCTCTCAATGACTGTTTCTTGTTTCTTTAAATTTATATTTCCCAGTGTTCAGGCTTAAATCGCTTATTAGGTGGAAGGAACACACTGTAAGAGGCCAAAAAAAAAAAAGTACAAGTAATGGCAGGATTTGATACTTTTTGGGTCTTGTGCAAAAAGTAGAATTAAAATCCTTCCCCAGACAAAAGGCCATGGCATTTGAGTCTAACCGGTTTCTAAAGGCATTACTAGGAAATAGTTAATTGTTAGTACCCTTCGATAAGACACTGGACTATCATTTCTAAAAAGCAGTCCGGTGGTGTTTTGGCCATGGGGTCCATTTTTTTATACTGCAAAAAAGGGGAGCAAACCCCTGTTATTTTTTGCGATTCGCAAATAGGAGATGTGGATACTGATTATCCTTTATTAATGGGAAGGGAAAGATTGCATCACATTATTTATTTCTGAGATGTTGATGATGATGATAATTGATGATGAATATGGTGCAAAAGAATTCTTTTGGAAAAATGGTAAAAAAAGTGGGAATGGGGTGGAAAAATAAATATATTGTGCAGTAATAGAAAATAAAAAGCAATAAAATTATTCATCAAAGCGTTAAAATAAATTTCAACTGTAGTACCCAAATATAATGGCAGAAATCTCAGTTATTTGTTCATTTTTATGAGTTTAAAATCAACTTGCAACCCCTTTTTAGGTCTATCAGCACCAAAAAAAAAGAAAGAAGATACATTTTAGGACCTCAGACTCGGCAGCTGTTACAAGAAACCAGGAAAAAGTTAAAACAAAGGGAATGATTTTAACAGAGACCAGAGGTTCAGTTAAGTGGGAGAGCAATGCATCATTCTTTAGAGAGTCTATAAAAACACAGGCAAAGGGTTGCTTACCTGAAGGGGCTTTGGGTAATGAAGGCTTTGTTTTTTTTTTTTTTTTTAAAACAGTATCATATCGGAGTGGAGTGATGGGTGAAAAATTAAATATAATATAGTCAAAGAATGAAAATTTGCCCGTTTTCAATCCACATAAATTCCCATTTTGAGGGTTTTTGGGTCACAAAAAAGGTGTTAAATTTTGGGAAAAAGGTGATTCAAAACCCAAAAAAAAAATTTTCTTCCCCCAACAACAAAAAAAAAAAACTTTCCTGCCTGTCTCCCTTTTTTTTTTGAAAAAATTTTCCCCGAGTTTTCCCCGAAAAAAAAAAAGGGGGGGAAAAAGGGAAAGATGACAGGAATTTTGACCAAAACATTTAAAAGGGGGGAAAATCAGGTGCCCCAATAACCCCCGGGTTAAAAATTTTTAAAAAAAACCCTTTAAACCAAAAGTAAAAAATTTTTTTTTAAAAACCCTTTGTGAAATATTCAAAAGCCCCTTTTTAAAATCATCAATATATCAACCCCAAGGTGGGAATTTGGGAAAGCCCAAAAGGGAAAACAAAATTTTTGTGACAAAGATTAAAATTAAAAAAAAAAAAAAAACTGTAATTTTTCTTCATACAAAATAAAATTTCTTTTTCTTTATGTTTCTTTGTTGTTGTTTTGTTTTTAAAAAAATCCCCAAATTTTAGGAAAAATGGGAAGTTTTTGGGACAAAAAATTTTATGAAAAAATTTAAAAAAATTTTAAAATTAAAATTTTTTAAAGTAAAGCAAATTTTAAAAAATCCATTCTGTCACTCAACTCTAAATAAAATAAAAATAAAAAATAAAAAAAATTCCCTTTATTCTTCCCATAGGGAAAATTTTTTTCTTTTGGGTCAAATTCCCAAAGGGGAAAGATTTAGATTTCCCCAAAAGGCGTTAGCCACGGGTAAAAATGCCACAAAAAAGCAAGGGCGGGGTGATTTTGTTTCAACCCAAAATCGCAGAGGAAAGGGGGGAATCGAACCCGGTACCTTTTTGGGGGTTTCGAAGCAAAAGCCCGGGACTGCTAAAGGCAAACGCTGATTGATTAAAAAAAAAAAGGGGTTTTCCCTTGGGAAATAACCTTGGTTACATTGAAAAAAAAATTTTAAAAAAAAACATGGGACGGGTTTTTTGAGTCAAAAAAAAAGGGCAAAGAAAAAAATGTTTCGGGGTTATTAAAAAAAAAAAATCTGATTTCCTTAATAAAAAGGGTGTTTTTTTTGAAGGGGGGTGTTTTAAAAAATCTAACAAACGCTTGAAAAAAACTTTTTTTAAATTTGGGAAAAAAATAGTTTTAAAAGATACCAAATCTTGTTTGACAACTTTTACAATTAAATTTTTAGGACCCCTTCAAAAACGAAAAAAAAAAAAAAAAAGGTGAAAAAACTTTTTTTTCTCCCCCAAATTTTTTTCCAAAATTTTTAAAAATTTTTTTCTGGGGTTTCATTTTTTGGGGGTTTGTGGTTCCCCCTTTTATAAAAAAAAAACCCGACCTTTTTTTAACAACACCCCTGTTCCCCCCCCCCAAAGGGGGAAAAAAAAAAAAAAAAAAAAAAAGGGGGAAAGGAAAAAAAAACTTTAAAAAAAATTAAATCTAGGGCACCAGGTTAAAAAAACCCAGAAATTTAAAAAAGAATAAAAAATTATTTTTTTATTTTTATTATTATTTTTTTTTAAATTATTATTTTTTATAATTAAAAATTCAATGCTAAAAAATAAAACTTTGACAGGGTCCTTTTTTTTGGCCCCCACCCCGGGGATTTTTGGGTCCTTGTTTTTTGGGTTTTTTCAAAATTTTTTTAATGAAAGACTATTATAAAAAAACGAGGGGTAGGTTTTTCCTTCATCGTCACTTGCTTTTTCACATTTATGGCGATTTTACGATCCCTTCCGGGGGGTAGTGAACTTTTTTTGATGTCATTCGGGAAAAAAAAAAAAAAAAAAAAAAGAAAGCAAGAAAAAAAGTCACAGTATCTACCCCAAATTTCAGGGTAAAGGGGATTTTAAAAAAATCTAATAAAAATCAACCCCCGGTGGGGGAAAGGGCCCCCCGGGCTAAATTAATGTATAAAGGGGTGGGGGGTTTTAACCCAAAAACCTACGGGGGAATTAGCAGTTTAAAAAAATTTTGTGGCACAAATTGAACCTGGTTTTTAATCATTCCCAAAACCTTTAAAGAAAAGGAAAATGTTTTAGGTTTTTTTTGTGTTTAAAAGGGATCAAAAACCCCTGTAATTAAATTACCAGGGTTAAACCAAAAAATAGAAAAGGGTAATTTTTTGGGAAAAAAAAAAATATTAAAAAAAACAGAATCTTTGAATTTAAACTCCCCCTTTAAAACCCTGAGTCAAAAAGAAAGTTTTTTGGGGGAAAAATTTGAAAAAAAAACTGAGAAACAAAAATGTGAAATAAAATGCCAAAATTTTTTTATATTTTAATTTTTTTGGCAAGCTTAAACTAAAATTTTCATAAAAAAAATTTTTTAAAAAAATCATTTTTTTAGGAAAATTTGATAAAAAAATTGAAAAATAATTGAATTTTTTCCCCATTTTCCAAATTTTAAAAAATTGGGGTTTCCCCATAAAAAAAAACCTGTCAGTACCCAAAAACAAAAAAAGGGTTTGGGCCCCCATTTTAAAAAAAAAACCAAACCCCAATATACAACTGTTTGGGGGCTGACACCCCCGAGGGGCCCAAAAACCCCCAGATCGTTTTTTTTTTTCCCGGGACAAAAAAAAGAGAAAAAAACCATAATAGGGGGGAAAAACTGGAATTTACGATGGAAATTTTGAGGTTTTTTAACCAGCAATCCAACAAACCAAACTAACCGGGAGAAAAGGGGGTTTTGTAAAAAAAATTTGAGTAAAGTTTCCGGGGCATTTTGGGCGTAAAAGCTCCCCTTTTAATGAAAATCTGTTTGTGAGCATCAAAATTTTTTGCCGGTGCCAACAAATCTCCTAAACCTTGGACAACCCGGGTTTCCTCAGAAAAGGCCGCAGAATTTTGAATGGAAAACACAATGTCCGGGGAAAGAAAAAGGGGACGGGAAAACAGTAAAAGTTTTTAAAATTTTAAAATTTTCGGGACCCCCCAAAAAAACCCTTTTTTGGATTTGCATGAAAGGCATTAAAACTGAAAAAATAGAGGACCGGGGTTTCAAGCCCCAATTAAAAAAACAAACCTTTCGTTTTTTTTTTCCAAAAAAAAGGGGTTTAACTAAAATTTCCCCGACTTGGGGTAATAGGCTGAATCTTGGTAAATTAAAGGCCAATGTCAAGGTCCCCGGTTCCCAAAACCGAAAGGGTGCCCCCAACAACACGCCCTTTCTTCTAGGTTCCATCCGGGTTTTCCAAAGGCTTGGTTTACTGCATGAATTATTCTCTCGAAAAACCCCGGACCAAAAAGCGGGTTTAAAACAAACTAGAAAGGAAAATCTACAATAAGTTTATAAAAAGGTAAAAAAAATTGACCTCTTTAATCTAAATCAGTTTGCAAAAACATTTTAAAATCACCGAAAAATTTACTGTGCAAGATATCATCACATAAGTCCCCTCAAAAAAAAAAATAACATTAGAGTCAAAGCTGTAATTTATAAAAGGTTTGAATATAAAAAAAAAAATTTGAAACACAACAGCATTAAATATATTTATTTCAAAGTTTTTTTTAACCAAACCAATTGCAAAAAAAATTTTAAAAAACCCCAAAATTTTTAAAGGGAAAGGAATTAAAAAGGTTACAGTTATAAAAATTTATTTATTTTTAATTTTTTAAAAAAAACCCCTTAAAATTTAAAATTTACTAAAATCTATGCTGTTTTAAATTAAACTACATTTATTTTTAAATTATTTTTGTTAATATCTTTATTATTTTCATCTTTCCCCCCCTTCATCATCACTCTTTTTTTTTTTAAAATTATTAAAACCTCACCCCCCACCACAAACAATTTCTTATCCCCGGGCCTCCTCCCCCCAAAACCCCTTATAAACCAACATTTTTTCTTTTTTTTTAAAAACTGTTTAAATTTTTCAAAAGTTCCAAATCCCTTTTTTTTTTTGAGAAGGGGGAAATTTCCCCAAGGGGAGAGAAGGGAAAACCCAAATTCCCCCCCCCCCCCAAATCTTGATGGGGAACCAAAACCGGGCCTTTCCGGGGTTTTTCCACCCCCGGGTTCTGTCTTTTTACACCCCCGGTCTCTAACCCAAATCAAAAAACAAAAACCCAAAAGGGCTATTTAAAGCTGAAAAGAAAAATTTAATAAAAAAAAAAAAAAAAAAAAATTTGGTTTTTTTCAAAACCCAAATTGGAAAATTTTTCTGCTCTACTTTTTTGAAAAAAAAAAAAAAAAAAGGGTTTTTAAAAAATTTTTTTAGCCAAAAAAACACTCGTCCTTCAAATATTGATCGATTAAAAGGACTCTAAATCTTTGGCCAAAAAAACTCCCCCCAAAACCCCTTTTTTTTTGTTTTTTTGTTTTTAAAGGATTTTACAGTGCTTGCAAAAAAATTTTAGGTCATACCCGGGCGCCAGAAAAAGGACCCAAATGGGTTTTTTTAAAAAAAGTTGTGGGAATTACAATTAAGCCCCCCAAATTGGGAGGGAAGACAAAGGGGAAGAAAAAAGGGGGGTTTGGTTTTTCAAAAAAGGAAAAATAGATGTTAGTTTCCCCAAAGAGTAAAAACTATTCAAAGTATTTTATTTAAACCCCCTTTGCGGGGGGCAAAAGGGAAACCCCAAGAAAAAACAAATGGCCCAAATTCCCCCAAAAAAAAGGGAAAAAGGAAAGGGAAATAAAAAAAAAAACGGGTTTAAATAAAAAAATAACAAGGGAGGGGGACAGAAATGGGAACCCACCCGTCTACTGACCCAACATATCCCCTTTTTTTTGGAAAATTTTTCCCCTTTTTTAAAAAGGGGAAAAATAATGAAAAAATTTTTAAAACAAAAAAAAATAAAAATGAAACATTGGGCCCATGGAGATTAAAAAAGTCTTTTACTTTTTTTAATTTTGGGGTTTTTAAAACCCTTTTTTTTTTAAAAAAAAAAATTATGCCCTTCCCCGCCAGGCCCATCTTAATAAATTGTCGCCTCGGGCATTTTACGAAGGAAATTTAAAAATTTCATCAAAAAAGTTTTTTTTGGGTTTGTAAAACAGGAATAAAACCATGTTTTTCCAAAGTGAGCAATTTGGGGGTTAAAAATTTCTTGTTTAAAAGGAAAAAAAAAAAAATGAAAGTGCCTAAAAGCGGGGGGAAAAAACCGGGGAAACCTTCCGGGGTTACATTTGCAATGCCTTAACCACTCGGAAAAACCCTTGGGCCCCCCCAAAACCCTTTTAATAAAGGTCATTTTTTAAAAAAAAATTTTTTACCCCAATTTTGGGTTTAAAGGAAAAAAACAATGGAAAGTTTTGGCCTTTTTTTAAAAAATTCCAAAAAGGGTTTTGGCGACCCTTCTGCCATGAGTAAATAATTAAATTACACAAAAGTCATCCAAGCCTCATCGTCCCATCACCGGTTGTCACCCCCAAAACCCAAAAAAAGCCCCAAAAAACCATCACTATTTTCCCTTTTTGGGGGAAACCTGACTTGATCTCAGCTTTTTACGTTTTTAGATACTGTTTTTTTAGAAAACTGTCTCCTTTCCCCATAGGGGAAAAATTTCTTGAAAACTGGGATTTTCCTGTGGGCATTATTCTTTGCCCTTTTCTTTTCCCCGAGTAAAATTTAAGGTTTCTGCGGGAAACTGAAGTAAAAAATTAATAGTGATAATAATAAAAAAAAATATATTTCTTACTATTACTACAAAACAAAAAAATAATTAATAATAATAAAAAAATAATAATAATAATAATAATAAAAAAATTAAATTTAATTTAATAATAATAAAAAAATAATAAAAAAATTAAAAAATAAAAATAATAAAATAATAAAAAAATAATAATTTAAAAAAAATAAAAAATAAAAATTTATAAAATAATAATAAAAATTAAAAAAATAATAATAAAAAATTAATAAAAAATAAAATTTAATTTAAATAATAAATTAATAATAAAAAAAAATAAAACAAAAAACAACAATAAAAAATTAAAACAATAAAAAAAAATAATAATTAAAAACAATAAAAAAATAAAAAAAAAACAAAAATTAAAAAAATTAAAAATAAAAAAAAAAAAACAAAACAACAACAACAACAACAAAAAAAAAATTTAATAAAAATAATTAATAATAATAATAATTTAAAAAATAATAAAAAAATAATAATTTAAAAAAAAAAATTAAATAATAATAATAAAAAAATAAAAATAATAAAAAAATTAATAAAAATAATAAAAAAAAAAAATTTAAAAAAAATAATAATAAAAAAAATAAAAAATAATAATAATAATAATAATAATATTAAAAATAAAAATAATAATAATAATTAAAAAAATAATAATAATAATAATAATAAATAATAAAAAAAATAATAATAATAATAAAATAAAAAAAAAAACCCAAAAAAAAAAATTAGCCCTTTCAAAACCCATAAGGCCCATGGACCCAAAGAGCCCATCCCGGTTTTAAAGTAAAAAGGGGGGAATACACAAAAACCCGACACTTTAAAAAAGACTATCAGATGCAATTCTTAAAAAATCAGACTTTTTGAAATTTTGATTTTTTTTTGGAAAAAGGTTGAAACTTAAAAAAAAAAACTCATTAAAAAATTTTTTTTTTTGTTTTTGGGAAAAAATGTCGTGGCATCAAAAATTTTTTAAATTACAAAAACTTTTAAAAAAAAAAAACGTAATTTTTAAAATTTAAAAATCAAAAATTCATTTTTTATATTTTTTTTATTTAAAGGAATCTTTAGTTTTTGTAAAAAACCCACTCCACCCTGCAAAAAGTAAAAAAACAAAAAATAAAATAAAACGGGTTTCAAAAAAACGGGCAAAATATACAATAATTATACCATAATTCATCAAAATAATAATTAAAAACCAAAATTTCATCTTTTTTAATTTTTTTTAATTAATTAAAAAAAATTTTCACCCCAATTAATAAAAAAATAAATTAATTTCTTTAAAATTAATAATAATTTTTTCCATAATTCAAAAATTTAATAAAAATTTAAATAACCATAATTCAAAATTTAAAAAAAATTTTACCATAATTCATAAATTTTTAATAAAAAATTAATCAAAATTTTTCATAAAATTAATAAAATTAAATCAAAAATTCTTTTTTTTTAAATAAAAAAAATTTACCCATAATTCATCAATTAATAAATTTAATATCATAATTCATCAATTAAAAAATTAAAACAAAATTTCAAAATTTAAAATAAAAAATTTAAAAATTTAAATAAATTTAAATTTAAAAATTTATATCATAATTCATAAATTTAAAATAACAATTTGTATTTTGTCCAAGTGTTGTGAGGGGTTTTTGTTTAGGATCACAGGGAGTTTTTGTGATCGGTCTTCCTCTGAAAAGGTTTCCCGTGTTTTTGGAAATTTTCCCGACATGGCTTGGTTAGCTGGTATGTTTTTTGTCCTGCGTAGTTTTGTGACCGAAAAAGTTGCCATCGTTTTTTGTAAAATTTTTCAGGGAATGGTCTTTCTTTTTTGTGATCTTATAGAGTGAATTCATTTGAGATCTTTTTTGGGTATTTGTTGGTCCATTTACCCTTCTTAGTTTGTGTGCGATGGGAAGGCACCCAGATGTTCTTCTCCGGATTTTGTCACGCCCAAGTGCAGCAGTTGATAAAAAAGTACCGGTTTTACAAGAGCACGGTACAGTTTCAGTTTGGTTTTTCTCTTTATTTTGTCACCTCTAATCCATACATTGGTGAGTTTACTGAGTGCGGCTTTTGGGATAGCTGTTTTCTTCTTTGTACATCCTCGGTGTCTCCAATTTAGTGAGCCGACTTTCTTTGTTTTTTTTTCCATTCCTCTTTGTTCCTCCATATTGTTGTAAATTCGGTTTTATTGGCATTGACTTGGAGGGTTTATATTTCATGGGGTATTTTGTATGATGTCTATATTTTGCTGGTGTTGATCCAATAGAATCTACATCATCTGCATAGGCGATTTCTCTAGGGATTGCATTCCCCAATATGAGTCGTTGGTTTTTGGAATGACTTTTCGAACTTCTTTTAGAGCGTGTTCTAAGTATATTGTGAACAGAATCGGGCTCAGAATATCTCCTTGGGGGGTCCCGATGTTTACTTTCGAACTGCGTCTGTTTTGTGGGCCCGTTATATCCTTGGTTGTTTCTTTGTGGTTTTCTGAGGAGGGGGGGGAAAGCGGATTTTTTCGGGAGCTCGTTTCCCTCTACTATGTCTGGTTAATATCTCCAAAAGTTTTCCTCTGTCGATCGTATCAAAGGCTGCGGAACATATGATTCCGGTTATTGTTATGGTATGTTTTCTTTGAGTGCCTTTGCTTTTGAAGCTATTATTTAATTTCTATTTATTACTTTTACAGTCCACAGCTTCATATCTCTTTGACTCACCTTTGCAATTAATTTTCCTTCATCCTTTCATTGGTGTCATTCACCATCTGTGTTAAAAAAGAGCAAATTTCACACATATAAAGACATATGTGACCCACTGTGTTCAAATCAAGTATTTTTTAGCTTGGTGAACCAGATGCTGAGAATTACATTGCAAGTCTGATAGTAATATTTAAAAGTCCTTTTCAAAACATTGGGGCCATGGAGCCAGAGTTTATCGCTTTTTTCTATAGTGCGAAAAAAGGATGATAGTAATTGCTGCTTTACCCTTTGGATGGAGGCCTAGGCTATAGAAAGGTACTTTCTGCCAGAACTAAAAGACCCAACTACCCAATCACTGCTGGGTGGAAGGGGCTTTGGACAAAATCTTGACTTCACCAGGGATCGGTTCTCGGTTTGCTTGCATGTGAAGAACAACTGAGCTACCAGGACCCTCATTTCAAATGTAAAATTTACATCAAGGCAATAATGAGAAAAACTGGAGGGTAATCTCTTAAAATGAAAAAGAAATTTTGTGGGTGTGAATTAAATTTTTTCAATATCTGGTTCTGAATAGTAAAATACTTAATGGACACAGTAGATCACATATTCTCAAATGCCAGCCAAACTAGGATTAAAAATTTAAAAAAAAAAAAACTAAAGGATTTTTAAATTTTTTTTTTTTATACTAACTTATGCCATATATAATTTCCAATTTTTTCTTATTTTAAAAAAAATTCCCTTTTTAAAAGAAATATTTAAGTTCAATGTGTAGCCCATCACTTCATTTTCAAAAGATACCTTGGGATATTTTGCACCTTTTTGATATAAACAATGTACACTGTACAATCAATTTGTGCGACTATGGGTCTAGTGGTATGACACTCGCTTTCGGATTGGAAGGTTCTGGGTTAAGCCTCGCTTCAGTGCATAGTTCAGCCCTTGAAAAGACTCGTTACTATTTTCTCTCGCCGTACCTAGGTGTAAAAAACGAGTACCTGGCCATCAACAGCGTTGTCTCTGTCGGAAAAATTGTATATTTCGCCTAACAGGCGTCATGTCTTTTTTTACATGTTATGTGTTGCTGTTGGTCAGGAACCCTTTGTAATGTACTTTGAGCACATTAAGTGGAAATTGCGCTATATAAAAGCTCTAATAATTTGATTAAACATTTATTTATTTTTTTTAAAAAAAGAATCTTCCAATGTTATTTTTTTCCCATGATGATATTTTTCCATGAAACAAACAAGTTTATAAAGGACTAGCATAATATATTAAAAATGTCCCATCACTCTCAGAAAAAAAGAACTAAATCCCAAATTTCAGACAATGCATTCCACCTATGCCCAACTCCTCCCCCATTTCATGAATACATATCGTCTGTTATGAATTATTCTTTTTTTCATCACTTTTTAATATTCATTTTTGCCTATAGCCAGGGAACTCATTTTGGGACCAGAGCTAAACGAGAAGGCTTATGTGGGGTAAATTGCTTTTCCCAAGGAACACGATACTCGAATTTTGCAATCATTTGCAGCTTTGGGGTCCAGTTGGTTTTGACACTTTGCTTTGGACTCATAGGTCCCTTGTTCAGTCCCCACTCGGGACTCAAAGTTGAGACGTTGGAATTGGAAAAAAAGGGCTCTTTATTTACATTTCTCACTACATCAGGTGGGAAAGAATGAAAATTTCCTATCCAGTGAGAATTAAATATTGGCAATAAAGCCTTTATGCTGTAATGTCTTTGTCCTTTCGGTGCAGTGCTGTTGGCTTGGGATCCCTTTTTCAGCGTGGCGTTCTGAGCATATTTAAGGTACGATTTTCACATTCATTTTTATCATGAGTTTTGTCAAACATCACAAGAAAAATTACACCATGCACAGAGCCATAAAAGCCAATCTTGAAGAATAGCCTCTGACATTAAAAAAAAAAAAAAAAAGCCATTTTATACCGAGGTCCAATTTTTACTGTAGATGTCAATATTTTCAATTTCAAAGACTGTAATAGTTATAAAGCAATGAGGGGACTGATTGGAGGTAACAGGAAACTGAGAATCAGTCCCTTTTTCGGCATAAGAACCATTTAACTTCCAATAATAAAAAATGTGAAATTGATGTAGGCTTCAATTTAAGATACGAAACAGATAAATGGGACGTTTCTTGTTTCCCCCTTTTTCAACAAAACATGATGGAATGAACACTACAGGCAAATGAGATAATGTGGTAGTTTGTGTTGTGAAGATGAATTTCTTTCATTACACATTATCTCATTGTCTGCAGTGTTTCATTCTCATGTTTTTTGATAAAGTGGAGGAACCTAAAACGTCAATTTTTTTGTTTTCGTATATTAAATTGAAGCTTATTTTCCCAATTTTCACATTGTTTAGTTATTTCTTCAAGCTTTGAGCAGCACCCTTTACATTGTTTAAACTTCCCAAAAAAACAGAATATATTTCCATTACCATTCTTTTTTAATCGCTGTGTAGCACCAGACGGAAGCACTTCCTTATTTCCACATTCCCTTCTTCATTGAAGTGTGCATGAAACTGCTGGACCCCTTTCTGGGGCATTGCTTTCTTCATCTTCATTTTTCACTGTCATTTTCTATTCAAAGAGGTGCCATTTTAAAGAAGAGTCTGGGTTGGTCTTTTGATCAAAACAAGCCCTTGCCCCCAACCAC
>NW_027628465.1:0-4068 GCF_034508935.2 Berghia stephanieae | reverse complement strand
TTTATGCCCCTTTCATTCCTAGTTTCCCCCAAACTTTGCCCTCATATCTGTTCACAATCCGGGCTTTTCCTCCGGCTGTGTCAATGACCTCTCTCTCTCTCTCCTCTCTCTCTCTCTCTCCTCTCTCTCTCTCTCTCTCCCCTCTCGTTGCCAACTGTGACCAGAGGTCTCAAAACGGTGTTTATGTCTGGTTGAACCTAAAGCTTGTAATCAATTGTAAACTAAACTTTTTAAAATTTGAGTCAAGTTGAATGCCTTTATAAAACTAGTGAGATCTGCTTTTCATATTAAAAAGAAATAAAACCATTAAATTTTCTTATTCTTTCCATTTTTACTTTTTCAATTCATTTAATACTAGTTTGACGGCGGGGTCACAAAATAACTCAATTTCTGTTGTATGTTGACTAACAGAAGAAAATGTTGACTTCAAGTTTTGTTGTCAAAAAGTCTAATAAATGACAAGTGTTTGAATAATTCTGTCTTTGGGACTTGTGACATTTTTTGGGAGTCATGTGTATTCCTCTATAGAATATGAAAAACAGGTTTTTGATCACAACAAAACCCCTGTCAATGAAGTATACCAGATCTGCCAACATTCCCATATTTAAATATTTGTAGAAACGATAGGGACTCCCTGAAGCCTGTGATCGTGAAAAATACTTCGAAAGGCTTCGTATAGGAACGATACAGACAAGGGACTTTCGGGTACAAACCCTCGTCAGCACAGCAATACACAAATAAACGGGGAAAACAAATAAAATAAAATAAAATGCAAGGCATTATCTGCATCGTTCCTATACGAAGCCTCTCCATTTTCATTGTTTTGTAGCATTTTAATATTTGTAGTTTTCGTGGGGAAAATAAATTCGTCATTGAATCTACCTTTGTAAGTTACCAATTTTTACCCTTTTCAAGATTGAAAAAACGATACTAAGTCCTTGCACTATGTGCCATACTTTAAATTTTTTCTACATAATTAAGGATTTGAGAAGCTTATATTGACAGATATTTTCTTTCCCAAACGAATTTTTTATAGAAAGAGGCAGTTTGGATTATATATTATTGCTCTTGTCTTCTTGTCTAATACAAGTTTATTGTCTTGCCATGAATTCTTCTTACCAATCCCATCACACACACAACCATACACAAACACACCACATACATAGCACATACTCTCTCTCTCTCACTCTCTCTATGTCTCTATTTTCTATCTCTCTCCTCTCTCCCCTCTCTCTCTCTCTCTCATTTTGGCTTTGATCTTTAATTTACTGTCTCAAACAAACGCACAAACAATAAACAAACGAACTTCAAAGCCCACATACAACAATCAATATAAATAAGTATGGACGTATCTCAGTTTTTGTACCTTTACGAGATTTGAACTGGTAGGATGCTATTCAATGTAACTCTTTGTGATTTTTTCTTCATGGAACACGAAATTAGACCCAGCTACCTGCACAATATTATTATATGGTATATTTATAGTATCCGTTTGATTTTGTCCAATTCGAGATCGAAGCCAGTTTTTATACGTGCTAATGGCACTCTCTTTTTTATTCAGAAAGTGAGTGGGGGCAGGCACTTATGGTGATAATAACAAAAAGGAAGTGAGTAAGAAAGTACCAGAAGATAAGAGAGAATATAAACTTCGCGGTGGCGATAGGCCCCAAACCCTCGACCTTACTGTACGACAACACCCCCCTGGCCCGGGGGGATCGTTGTGGATAGCTCATACGGTAGAGTCACGTTCTCCAGGGCCAGGCGGAGTTGTCGTACCAGTAAAGTCGCGTTTTAAATTTTTAATAGAATGCGCTTGGCCAAGGAGTTCACAACATTTCCATCCGGAGTATAACGGACCAACACACAACTCTGTCTAACCATGAACTTTTATAGTCTTGTTAATACAGTTTAGTGAGAACAACTCACAAAAGCGGAGGCAAAAACAATAACAAAGGCCTGAGTGACGTCCCTCTGCATACATCTATAAGTTAACGATGGCTACGGCTCGAGCCCCCATCGCCCCCGCGAGTTTTTATTCTCTATTGTCTTCTGGCACTTTCTTACTCACTTCATTTCCTTTTGATGGTCGGCAATGGCTTTACAGCAAATTCTCTCTTACATTTTTAGATAACATCTTTGATAACTTGACAGGTCTACGTGTTCCACGCCGCCATGGCATTATGTTTTTAAACGGGAGTAAAACAGGAAAAGACGACGGACGTATTGGGAGAGATTCTCTAAAACTTCGGAAGAACTAGAAAGAGTCGACTGGCTCTCTCAAGAAGCGAGGTTGGATAGTTGTATCAATTTACGATGTATACCCAAATTGGGTTAATGATGAAGTAAAAGATGTCGCACACTTTGTTCATCAGTAAAGCAAAGTTCCATATATTTCCAGAACTGGGTCAATGACAATAACATTCAGTGTTGATAACCTAGATGTCTTCGTATCGTCTTCCTCCTCGCATCGGCAACAACGGCTGTCTTCAAACTTTCCCCACACCCTATTTTTGGGCCCAAAATGAAAAGGCAGAATCTCATAATTCTTGACGTCTTTTCCTTTAACTTTTATTTAAAAATGTCTGGGTATGTCTTGACATTTAAAAAGGGGCATAAAATCTTTTCTGTCATTTATTTTTTATGAGGTCAAAACACTCCAAAAAAGACCGAGCAAAAACAACTTTTAAGGGAAACCAATTTCCCCCATTTTCTTGTTAATAAATAAATTTTTTTCCCAAATTGCAAAAAAAAACCCGTTTTTGGAGGGGTTTGAATGTCAAAAGACATTTGGTTTTTTTCCCCCGGGAAAAAAGTTTGCTACACAAAGGACCCTTTTTTAAAAACCCATTTTTTCTTTTTTCTCCTTCTACTACTAGTCTTTCCCCCATCCAAAAATCCCCCAAAAACATCATCATAAACTTTTATAAACATCATCTTTATCACATCACACCCTCTTCATCATATCATCATCATTTTTAAAACCAACACCACCCCCACCTTCTTTTTCCCTTTTTCCCCCTCCCCCCTCCCACCCTCCCCCTCCCCCCCCCCAAACCAAAAACAAAACCCTTTAACTATTACTATACTACTATACACTACACTACTACTACTACTACACTCACAACTACAACAACTACAACACCAAAACAACTACACAAATTACTACACCATTTCTACACACTACACTACTACTACTACAAACTCTACAACAACACCCACAACTACTACTCTACTACATTACGTACTCCTCCCAAATACCCACTAAAAAACACAAAAAAATTTTCCCCCAAACAACCTCGCCCCTCTTTTTTATTTGTGTCGAAAAATTAATGATCACCAGCTGGTCAGGGGTACGGTCTTTGCTTTAACCTAAAAGGGTACCGAGTTCGATCACCCGCAGCTACGATGGGGTTCCTTTACAAGTCCCTCCCCTTGCTAAATTTTCCCGGCGCTCCCACTGGGGTTGACACCGGGGTTTATTCCAGCCCCTTCCCCTTTGGAATAGCCCCTTTTAACAAATTTCCCCTACTTGAATAAAGGGAATTTTATATTACCAACCCTCTTTTCCCTTTGGATTCTAAAAAGTTTGTAATCGGGATTAACACCAAAAAAAAAAGGGGAAAACGGGATTTAAAAAGGGTATGGGGTCTATGGTATACCTCGTTTTCAGATGGGAAGGGTCCTTTTCGGGGCCTCGCTCGACGCAAGTTGAGTTTTTTAAAAACTCTTTACCACATTCTCTCACCTAAACGGGGTTTTAAAAAATCCCGGGCCTTTAAACAGGGGTTTCTTTTCCAAAAAATTTGAAAAACCCTAACCGTCATTCCGTCCTCATTTAAAGGTTCTTTTGCCCCGGGCCCCTTTAAAGCGTTTTGACAGGGTAATGGATTTTGCGCTTTTAAAAAACCAATAAAATAAAAAATTACGGGAAAAACAAACAGATATTTAAATTAATTATATTTTACGAGAGAACCGGGGATTGATGGGGAAGGGGTATTTGGGGAAAGGGGGGATCTCGTTAAACACTTTTTTATTATGCCAAATAGAATGCATTTTTTTTTAACATAG
>NW_027628464.1:0-4068 GCF_034508935.2 Berghia stephanieae | reverse complement strand
TTTGAATGAAATAAAACCCACCACCTATGATCGCACCTGGGACCTCCCATTGCCGACCGGTTTTGAACTTCGGGGCCCTTCCCGTTAGGGCCCTGTACTCGCGTTACGCGGCGTTTAAACGCGTTCCCGCTACTTCGCTAGAGTACGGGCGATCGGAACATTTCGGGCTCGATCGAGTTGGCCACGGGCCGTGCCAACGCTGCCTGGGGTTCAATCCCGGTTTGGGGCTTATCATAACGAATTTTTATCGCCTCGTCGTTTCGAGGCTTCTACGCACGGTCCTGGGTAAAAGGCTCTCGCTACGGCGAGAAGGATCTTAGCGCGGACGCTCGTGGGTAAGCCTCGAGGGCCGGAAAGAAAAAAACTTTGGTCGAGCGCATTTCTCTACGGAGCGAATTTGAATGAAATAAACCCACCACCTATGACGCACTGGACTCCCCATTGCCGACGGTTTTGAACTTCGGGCCCTTCCCGTTAGGGCCCTGTACTCGCTTGGCGGTAGTGTTAAACGCGTTCCGCTACTTCGCTAGAGTCGGCGCGATCGACGACTCGGGCTCGATCGAGTTGGCCCACGGCGGCCAACCCTGCCGGGGTTCAAATCCCGGTTTGGGAGCTTTATTCATACGATTTTATCGCCTCGTCGATTCGAGGCTTTACGCACGGGCGTCCTGGGGTAAGAAGCTCTCGCTACGGCGAGAAGGACTCTAGACGCCGGGACGCTCCGCGGTAAGCCTCCGAGGGCGCGAGGGAAAAAACTTTGGTCGAGCGCATTTCCTCTACGGAGCGAATTGAATGAAATAAACCCACCACCTATGATTCGCACCTGGGACCTCCCCATTGCCGACCGGTTTTGAACTTCGGGGCCCATTCCCGTTAGGGCCCTGTACTCGCCGTTACTGTGTCGGCATCGACGCTCGGCTCGATGAGTTGGCCCCGGCGCACGCGGGTTCAATCGTTGGGAGTTATTCAGTTTTCGCGCGTTCGAGCTACACGGTCCCTGGTAAGCTCGCTGAGAAGACTCTGGCGGTCCCCGAAGCCGGGCGGGAAAACTTGTCGAGCGCTTTCTTAGGGCAATTTGATAAAGGTTGCTTCGGGCCTTCCTTGCTTCCGTGGGGTTAAGGTTCGTATTCCTAGAGTCGCGATCGCTCGATCGGTGCGGCGCAATGCCGTCTTCCGAGGTTGGTAGAGCTCTGCTACGGCGAGAGACTCTGGCCGACGCTCCGCGGAACCGAGCCGGGGAAAAACTTTGGTCGACGATTTCCTCACGGACGATTGAATGATAACCACACTTGGACGGGACCTCCATGCCGACGTTTGACTTCGGGGCCTCCCGTAGGCCCTGTACTCGCTTGCGAGGTTTAAACCCCCGCTATTCGCAGATGGGCATCACGACTCGGTGATCGGGGCCACGGCGGCCACCTGCCGGGTTAAACCCGTTTGGGAGCTTTATTTACATTAGCTCTCGATTGAGGCTTACCGCACGGCTCCTGGGGAAGAAGTTCGTACGGCGGAAGGCTCTACGCCGGGACGTCCCGCGGTAAGCCCTCCGAGGCGAGGGAAAAACTGCGCGCATTTCCTCGGAGCGATTTGAGAAATAAACCCACCCCTTGATGCACTGGACTCCCATTGCCGGAACTCGGCCCTCCGTAGGCTGATCCTTGGGGAGTGTCGCGTCCGTCTCGTAGAGTGGGCACGACCTCGGCTCGATCGAGTTGCCCGGGCGGCCAAGGGGTAAATCCGGTTTGGGAGTTTTTATCTTATCCTTATCGACTTTACAAGGGCAAGCCGGTAGAGGACTTAGAGTCGTGTGAGCGCGAGCGTGTCCGGGCGGTCGGAGCAGTCCGACCCAGCAGGAAAAGGGCCCGAAGGGAGTGAACGTTTGTGGGTAGAGTCGAGAAGGGCCGTCGGCGAAGGAGTCGAGCGCTGGGAGTTCTCGGCGTCTGGGCTTCGGTCGTCGGCGCCGTAGCCTCCTGCCCCAGCGGGTCCGCCCCGCCGGGTTGGAAATGGATACGCTACCAGGTTGATCCTGCCTTGTAGTCTTTGCTTGTCTTGAGGGTTAAGCCATGCACGCCTATGCTCACCTACACAGAAGGGGAAGCCGCGAACTGCTCGTATATCGGCGATAATACACGGGGTGGGCGATGTTTGTCGGACACCTGTAGGAATCCCAGAGCTAATACGTGCACACGAGTCCTCCTCCTAACGGGGTTACCTCGCGGGGAGAGGGCGCATTTATTAGGATCTTGACCGGCGGCGGGTGGTTAACGCCGCCCGCCAGGCTGAGGCGAACTCTGGGTATGTGACGACCGCTGTTAGCGGCGTGCCCGTTTGCTCGCCGTCCCATCAATTTAGACGGCCGGGCAAGAGCCCCGTGTTGGCTACGGGTGACGGAGGATCAGGGTTCGATCCGGAGAGGGAGCCTGCGAGACGGCTACCACGCTTAAGGGTGGCAGCAGGCGCGCAACTTACCCACTCCCAGCACGGTGAGGTAGTGAAGATAAATGTCGGGGCTGGGCTCGCATGCGAGCCTAGCGGTCGGATTGAGCGTAGACCAAACACGTGCGTTGATGACCTATCGGAGGGCAAGCCTGGTGCCAGCAGCCGCGGTAATTCCAGCTCCGATGGCGTATGTTGTAGTTGCTGCGTTTAAAACGCTCGTAGTTGGATCTCTGAGGTGACGGCAGCGACAAACCGCGGGTGACGTTGCCCCGGCGATTATGCACCGTCGTGGTTTTGGGGATGGAGCAAGCGGTGCCTTCCGGTGCCGCAACCGGACCCTCGCGACGGATCTCGCGGGCATCGCTTGCCGTCGCTGCCGGTTTAGTCTCTTTCCGTCTTAAGCCGTGTCGGCTTGGTACGTGGCGTATCTGGGCCGACACTAAGGTACGGGCGGTGTTCTCCTGAATCAATTGGAGTGCTCAAAGCAGGTCGTGCTCGCACAGCTTTGCTCGGAACGATGTGATGACGCCACCGCCCCGCAATGTAACACGGGACCGGTCTCCGTGGGGGCGGTGGGCGAGGTCTATAGAGACGGCCGGGGGGCGGCGTACTACCGCGGGAGGGGTGGAATCCGACGATCGCGGTGGGACGAACAAGAGCGAAGGCACCGGCCAAGAGCGCCTTCGTTGATCATGAACGAAAGTCGGAGGAACGAACGCGATCAGGTACCGCGGTAGTTCCGACAGTAAACCATGCCGACGGTTACGCGGGGACGTCCCCTGTGGGGAAGCCTCGCGAGGCCCGGAGAAATCAGAGTGCCTGGGCTCCGGGGGGAGTACGGTCGCAAGGCTGAAACTTAAAGGAATTGACGGAAGGGCACCACCAGGAGTGGAGCCTGCGGCTCAATTTGACTCAACACGGGGAAGCTTACCAGGTCGGACACCGCGTGGATTGACAGACTGAGGCTCTTTCATGATTCGGTGGGTGGTGGTGCATGGCCGTTGCTAGCCCGTGGAGCGATCCGTCTGGTTCATTCCGATAACGGGCGAGACTCTGCCCTGGCGGATAACAAACGGCGGTCAAGAGGGGTCCGTCTCACGGGTTGGGTCGGCGTTCGGCTCTCGGGTCGGGCGTCGGTCTTCCCACTCAGGGAGAGGCGGTGCCCCGGACCGCCGTCGCGCAGGCCGCGTCCTGCAGGGATTGACCTCGAGCAGGGCGTACGAGATGGAGCCATAACAGGTTCTGTGATGCCCTTAGGGCGTCCTGGGCTGCACGTGTGCTACAGTGGTGGCGCCAGCCGGCGCGGTGTAGACCGTGAGCGTAGGAGTCTTCATGTCGGGGTCGGTCTTCCTGCGAGTTGGGCCGTGAATCGGAATGCCACGTAGGTCACGGGTCAGCATCGTGCCGACTACGTCCTGCCTTTGTTACACACCGCCCGTCGCTACCCTTTGGTGGACGGCGCACAGGGCCCGGAGTGGCCGGCGAGCGGAGCTTCGGCTCCCGAAATCGCAGTCGTCGCGATGTCGCCCCAACTGCGCTGCCCGAGAGGGGAAAAGTCGTAACAAGGTTACGTAGGTGAACTTCGGGAGGATCAGTCCCATTTCGTTTTGCCCCCAGCCCGCCCGACGG